>NC_079490.1:63962319-64265349 GCF_020520425.1 Spinacia oleracea | reverse complement strand
TGTTTCTTTGTTGGGTATCAAAAAGAAACTATGGGATATTATTTCTACAACAAGTCAGACAACAAGGTTTTCGTTGCTCGTGACGGTGTCTTTTGGAAAGAAATCATATTTCCAAACTGACAAGTGGGAGAATAATAGACCTCGAAGAGATTCGAGACGAACAACGAACTCAGAACTCTTTAGACGCAGTTGAAGGAAATATGTCCTTCACCCAAGGTGCATTAAGTCTAATACCAAGGTTCAGATTAATTGCGAACAATTAATTCAGTGAGATCAAGTGATCGGAACAGGTAGCTGGAGCAATGCTTCCGATCAGTGAGTTCTAATGGATATTGAACTCACAACTTACTCTTGACTGAACCTACAAGGTCACACCAATGACACGTAACAGATCACCGGATTAAATGAATCGGAAATTCATTTAATAGCTTTTCGAGATTTAAGTTGGAAACGTATTATACGATACGACCTTGCATCGGAATCATATATCGTATCGTGAATATTCGTAAGCTAGGCGAAACGAATAAATCGTATCGTACGACGGTGATTCGTCGTATACGAAACGATAAATAATATATCGGAAATATATTAAACGCGAATACGAAGAGCGGCCCACGAGCCGAGTGCACGAAGCACTCGAGGCCCATGGGCGCGCGCTAGGCGAGCAAGCAAAGGCCAAGGCAACACAGCAGCGCTGGCCCATGGCCGAGCGGAGCTGTGCGTGTGTGCGCGGGCCTATGTAGCGACACAGCCACAGCAGCGAGGCCCATGGCCCAGCGCGTTGTGCTTGTGTTACGCGTGGCTTGCTAGCCGGCCTTCCCTCCGGGCTTGGTCGGTTAGCAAGGTTATGTAAATAACCTTATGACCTAATTTCCAACTTACTGCAATCACAATTCAGATTACTCAAAACCCTAGAGACACAGAGAACCCTAACTCTCTCTGTGCCTCCAAAGTGAGTTCTTCCCAAAAGGCAAAGTATCTTGATTAATTGTCTAAGCTACGATTATCAAGACGGATCTGATCGTGTCGGTGAACCAAGTAGAGGAACGAAAATTGGAGTTCTTTGTTCGTGCTCGTTGACGGATTATTGTGGAAAACACGCTTCGAATGTAAGTATGCTTAATCTGTGCTTTATACATGTTTCCTGGCTTTGGGGATTGTTCCACACATATTATTATGTTTAACTGTATTCCCCTACAGTGGTATCATGAGCCTTATGTATTCAAAGCATGAATTATCATGATTATTATTGTTTTTGCATTGTCGAAATTTTAGGAATTTTTGTTGATTTTTCGGAATTTTTTCGAATTATGGGATTAATTGCGAAATTGGCAAATCCGAAATCAAAAATATTCGCTTATTCGATTTTTAAAACCTTAATCTGATGGAAAACGATTTTCTAAGATCAACTCATGTGAATAGAATTGCGAAAACAGGCCTCGAAGCATCAGTTTTTGGGCGTTTTTGTTAATTTTTCATTAAAAATTAAATGTGTCGGACAGTAATTCAATTAAAAGGTCGACCTAAACTACTCGGAATTGCTTGAAAATTTGACACAATGTTTCTGGATACATGCTTGATCTATGGTAAAACTTTCAGATTTTTCCGATAAGTATAAACCATAATTTTACCTTTCCCCAATTCGTAAAATTTACAACCCTAATTGAATTTTATTTAATTTTGGATTGATAATTCGATTAATTGGGGAAGGGTGTAAAATTTCATGGGTCAGTGGCTAATTTTAAAAATTATTGGATTAAAATTTTGAATAGTTTCGTTAATTTTAATCGCACTTAAACCAAATTATTAATAATCTGAAATTTAATTGTTTATGAACGATATAAAGTTTCGGATTTTATTAATTAAAAGTTCAAACTTTAAAGTTGATTCGATCGTTATTAAACGTTTGAATATTGTTAGCCCTTGATTTATTAATTTTACGAAATTGGATTGTCGTTAAAGTTTATTAAATCGTTAAAAATCGTTGTTTTTCAAAAATTAAATCGTAACCTTTTTGAAAAATAAAATTAATGCAAGTTCGTGAATTAAATTTAATTTTAATTAAGTTGGTCCGTTTTACGAACCAAAAACACGAACATGGGCATAATGGAAGTATGGCTCGTCGAGCCATACGAGGCCATTGTGCTCGCCGCGCCATGCGACACGGGCAGCAGCACAAGGCTGCGTGCCTCGTGCGCGCTAGGCAAGGAAGGGGCAAGCATGTTGCTTGCAGGGCTGCGACGAAGCAAGCACAAGGCTTGCGACGTCCAGCACACTCGACGCACAACACACACGCAGCGCAGGGGCAGCTAGGCTGCGGGTAAGCGATGCGTGCGCGCGAGCGATGCGTGTGCGCGAGCGATGGGGCGCGAGCGATGGGGCGGGGTGCGCGAGCAGTGCTCGTGTGCTCCTGGGCCTCTCGCACGATGGGCTGGGGGCGCGGGCAGTTCTCGTGTGCTCTTGGGCCTCTCGCACGACGGGCTGGGCGCAAGCCTAGGCCATTTAATTGAACTTTTTTTTGAATCGTTTAATTAGTTGGGCTTTGTATATTTGCATTAATTTGGGCTAACGGGATATTTAATTTAATATTTTATTTGCTTGTGCCGGGCCGCGAGTTTTAATTTAATATTTCATAATTAATTATCCGGAATAATTATTGGTTTGAGTGGGAGCCACTAAATGAAATTAAAATGAAATAATTATTTTAATTGTTTCGTAGGTCGCATTATTTTAATTAAATTCAATTTTAATTAGAATAAAGTCTAAGGATTAATAATTTGGAAATTGATTAATCTTTTAGGACGCGTTTATGTGAACGTGAATTGTAATTAATTCACGTAAATACTTTCATATTAACATGGGCCATTCGTTTTAGCATACGTATGGGTGAATGCGTAGAATATATATTTTATGCAATGCAGGTACTCCAAGTGACTAGTATGGCCAAATTTAGGATAGTTAAATACGGTCTGCGCACCGTTCTATCTTTGAATGTAAAGTTTTAAATATTGTCTGCGTACCATGGAAATTTTGATGTAATTTATTATTTTCAAGTATTTCTAGTTTAGAACTTTAAGTTAGCATTTGAACGAAGATTCAAGACGATGCCAAGCTAACAAGGAGGTGATGAAGATTGGATGCTTCAAGACAAGAAGTTTTGGGCCATACTAGATCACCAATTATTTATGCAATTTAATATATACATTATGCGTGAATGTATGAATGTATGTATGCTTTGCATGATCAGGTTGTTTCCTATGAATCGATTAGTATTAAGTTCACTAAATAATCGAACCAACATAGAAACAACTAGGTCCAAGTAATATTGAGTTTTAAAAATTGCCTTCCAAATCAACACTTACAAAAATATAGGGATCTAAGATAGTAGGTTTACGCTAAAGCGAGGTGCTATTTTAGTTGACTTAGGTGGTAAGGCGTCCTAAAGGAGCACGTTGATTGTGGTTACAACTCAAACAACAATGGCATTAAGTTGTGGCGATGGGATAAATTATGGCATTAATTTAGTAACCAAGAGTAATTTGGAGATTACTAGCAATAGGTTTTGCTTACCTAAAATCTTAAACTACTTAAGACATGCTAAAGCTGCTTAAGGATTTAGGACTTTTGGGGTCTTGGAATCGTTTCATTCATTTCGGACCATGTTTTTGCTTTTTGCATGAATGAAATGTTTTTAATAGCTTTAATGATTGCATGTTTTGCTTTTATTTCAAAGTTATTGAATTGTATGAATGGTTATTTATTGCAAATTCTTTTCGATTGTAGTAATCAAAATGGTCGCAAACATAACAACAATCATATCATCTGAAATTCTGGATGTCGAGTTAGACTTGACTAATTTTCTTGAATGGAAAGGGAAACTTGTCGAAGTTTTGAAAGTTAATGGCATACATTATGTCATTGAACAACCTTTCCCTAGCTATGATGCGCGAGGCATGACTCCTGAAAGGTACAGAAGTTGGGCACTTCACAAGTACCTTGTCACGGAGTTCATCCTTAAGTCTATTCCTGAGAGTTGGAGAGGGAGGTTCATTACTTTTGAACCTCAAGCTCTCCTAAGTAGCCTCGAGGATAAGTGTGCGGGTTTTCGACCCTTTTGCCAAACTGGTGGCAATGGGGTTGACGAATTGGCTAATTCGATGAGCAATCTCAAGCTCGTAACCCCACGCAAGTCGTGCCTAGAAGTCGAACTTCTGGAGGCACAAAGGCGCATCTACTCTGTCAAGATGGACAAAAACACATCAATTCAGTCTCATGTGGATATGATGTCTGGATTATTTTTCACAATTGAGAGACTTGGTGGTTCCATCAAAGAGTCGGTAGCTATAGCACTAGTGCTGAATTCTCTTCATAAGGATTATGAGGGTTTTAAGATGCACTATCTCTTTCATCAGAAAGAGAGCACATTCTCTGAACTTGTGGAATTACTCATGAAATGCGAGAAAATCCTTAAGTTCAATCAAGACCCTTTGAATGTGAGGTGCACTAAATTCAAGAAAATAGGCAAGGGGAAGAAACGTAAGGCTGCATCTTCGTCCACTCCCGGAGGGCATCTGGCGCCTTCTAAGAGCAAGATGAAGAGGAATGCTTCTCCTTCCACATCGCAATGCTTCAATTGTAATGAAATTGGTCATTACAAGGGAGATTGCCCCAAACTAAAGGAAGAGAAGAAGGACGGAAACGTTGCTTCTCCTTCAGGTATGTATGTTATACATTGTAATCTAGCTAATTCTACTTCTTGGGTATTAGATATTGGTTGTGGCTCACACTTATGTTCCAATCCACAGGGACTAAGGAGAAGTAGAAAGCTTGATAAAGGCGAGATGGATCAACGCGTGGGAAATGGAGCACGGATTGCTGCATTAGCCGTAGGATCTTATTTTATTTCTTTGCCTAGTGGGTTTGTTTTGGAACTAGAAAACTGTTACTATGTTCCTAGTATCACCAGAAACATCATTTCCGTTTCAAGTTTGGATTCTAAAGGTTTTAGTTTTCAATTTAAAGACAATAGTTGTTCTATTGCTTTGAATGAAATGTTTTATGGTTCAGCACAACATGAAAACGGTCTTTACGTGCAAACACATTTATAACATAAATACAAAAAAGGCTAAAACTGGTGATTCGAATCTCACATTTCTGTGGCATTGTCGATTAGGCCATATAAACATAAAGCGCATGGAATTACTTCAACGGAAAGGAATTCTAGAATCATTCGACTTAGAGATGATTGATCAATGCGAATCTTGTTTACTTGGCAAAATAACAAAGCAACCTTTCTCAAAGGTGGGAGAAAGAGCAAGCGAACTACTAGGGCTAATACATACGGACGTATGTGGGCCTATGAGTACGAAAGCTAGATGTGAGTTCAGCTATTTCATAACGTTTACGGACGACTTCAGTAAATATGGCTATATTTACTTAATGAAGCACAAGTCTGAATCGTTTGAGAAATTCCGAGAATTTCAAAATGAAGTAGAGAATCAACATGGCAAGAAAATCAAAGCTCTAAGATCGGTTGATGAAGCACAAGCCACGAGTTTGATGACCATCTAAAAGAATGCGGTATTCTTTCTGAATTGACTGCTCCGGGGACACCTCAATGGAATGGAGTGTCGGAACGGAGAAACAGGACCTTACTCGATATGGTCAGGTCAATGATGGGTCAGGCCGAACTTCCTTTACAGTTTTGGGGACATGCGTTGCAAACTGCAGCACTCACACTGAATCGTGCTCTGTCAAAAGCTGTTGAAAAGACTCCATACGAATTATGGAGTGGGAAACTTCCAAAGTTGTCTTTTCTGAAGATTTGGGGTTGCGAAGCATATGTCAAGCGATTAATTTCGGACAAGCTACAACCTAAATCTGACAAATGTTTCTTCGTTGGGTATCCAAAGGAAACTATGGGGTATTACTTCTACAACAAGTCAGACAACAAGGTATTCGTTGCTCGTGACGGTGTCTTTTTGGAAAGAAATCATATTTCCAAATTGACAAGTGGGAGAATAATAGACCTCGAAGAGATTCGAGACGAACAACGAACTCAGAACTCTTTAGAAGCAGTTCAAGTTGATGAACCTCCAAGGTCTTTAGAAGAGCCAGTGGGAGTAGTTCCTCAAAACGTTGTTGCCCCTCGTAGGTCAAATAGAACTATTTTTCAGCCAGACAGATGGACAGGCGTCCTCTTGACTGAAAACTTAGACGTTCTCATATTGGATAGTGATGAACCTTTGACTTACAAGCAAGCTATGACGAGCCCAAGCTCCACAAAATGGTTAGAGGCCATGCAATCTGAAATAGACTCCATGTCTGAAAATCAAGTCTGGGATTTGGTTGATTTGCCGGATGGGTTCACACCTATCGGATGCAAATGGGTCTTCAAATTGAAGAAAGACAAAGATGGAATTGTATACATATACAAGGCTAGATTGGTAGCAAAAGGTTACAGGCAAGTTCACGGCGTTGACTACGTTGAAACCTTTTCTCCAGTCGCGATGGTTAAGTCTATTCGGATAATCCTTGCGATTGCCTCTTTTCATGACTATGAAATATGGCAAATGGATGTCAAAACTGCCTTCTTGAACGGTGTTCTTGAAGAGACTGTGTTCATGACACAGCCGGAGGGTTTTGTCGATCAAAAGAACCAAGGAAAGGTATGCAAGCTTAAGAAGTCCATCTACGGACTAAAGCAGGCATCAAGGAGTTGGAATAAACAATTTGATGAAGCAGTCAATAAGTTTGGCTTCATCAAGAATCAGGACGAATCTTGTGTATACAAGAAGGTCAGTGGGAGTAAAATTGCATTCCTAGTCTTGTATGTTGACGACATACTGCTTATTGGAAACGACATTTCTGTGTTGGAGTCTGTAAAGACTTGACTCGTGAAGTGTTTCTCAATGAAGGACTTAGGAGAGGCACAGTACATATTGGGCATCAAGATCTATAGGGATAGATCTAATGGGATGATTGGACTAAGCCAAAGCACTTACATTGACAAAGTGCTAGCTAGGTTCAATATGATGGAAGCCAAGAGAGGTCATCTACCCATGTCACATGGCGTATATCTAAGCAAGAATCAGTGTCCCAAAACCTTTGATGAGCGTAGAAAGATGAGTGGAATTCCATACGCTTCGGCTATTGGATCCATCATGTATGCTATGATTTGTACAAGGCCAGATGTTTCATTCGCACTCAGTGCAACGAGCAGGTACCAGTCAGAACCAGGTGAGGCGCATTGGACTGCTGCCAAGAACATCCTAAAGTACCTAAAAAGGACAAAAGATCAGTTTCTGGTTTATGGTGGTACAGATGAGTTGATTGTTAAGGGCTATACGGACGCAAGCTTTCAAACCGACAGAGATGATTTCAAATCACAGTCTGGGTTTGTGTTCTGCCTCAACGGCGGAGTAGTAAGCTGGAAAAGTGCTAAGGAAAGAACTATTGCGGATTCTACAACTGAAGCCGAGTACATTGCTGCCTCAGAAGCAGCAAAGGAAGCTGTTTGGATTCGGAAGTTCATCGAAGAACTTGGTGTTGTCCCTTCCATTAAAGGACCAGTGGCTTTGTATTGTGACAATAGCGGAGCCATTGCCCAGGCAAAGGAGCCTAGGAGCCACCAGAAGTCCAAGCACGTACTGCGGCGATTTCATATACTTCGAGAGATCGTTGAAAGAAAGGAAATCGAGATTTGCAAGGTTGGAACTGACGACAACGTCGCGGATCCATTGACTAAACCGTTGCCACAAGTGAAACACAACGCACATGTAGCAACCATGGGAATCAACCATGTTAGAGAATGGCTTTGATTTTCTAAGTATTGTTTTAGAACATCTGTTAGATCTATGTTTAAAACAATTGGTTTAACCATTTCATATTTATGAAATTTATTGTTTCATATTCATTTAATTGTGGTTTAGAATTAAATGATAAGTTCATGTGATTCAAATCATTCAAATGGGATGTCAAGATGGATTCTTTGACAAAGAAACACCCATAAGTGAACTTGAATATTAAAGTCACAAAGGATCCCTAAGTCAGGTCATTGAAAGGTGGACGACCAATGACTAATGAAGATTAGATTGCAAGTAGATTACTTAGTTCTGTTTCTTGAACTAGAGTGACTGGATGTCAGAATCTTTTGCATGGATACTTATTGGATCTTGTATCGGATTGACCATGAGAACGCTTTAAGAGATTAAAGTCATGTCATAAGTAGTTCTCATTAATGGTGATTAGAAACCGTTCCTCAGAACATGAGCGATTATGTCTGCTCGTTTGAGAATTAGTTCGCTTTGATACTAGCTAAACGTCGCACTGTAAAAGGAGGCTATAAAAGCAATTATTGGGCGTACTATGAATTAAAGTGAGTGTTCATAGATTGCAAGAATGGATTGTCCTCCTATCTTTGATAGGATATGGTGTTGTTGTGTAACAAGGCCTCTCGGAGAGTTAGATACTGTAAAATGCATGGCCGTGAGATCAAGGTGCATTAAGTCCTTCACCCAAGGTGCATTAAGTCTAATACCAAGGTTCAGATTAATTGCGAACAATTAATTCAGTGAGATCAAGTGATCGGAACAGGTAGCTGGAGCAATGCTTCCGATCAGTGAGTTCTAATGGATATTGAACTCACAACTTACTCTTGACTGAACCTACAAGGTCACACCAATGACACGTAACAGATCACCGGATTAAATGAATGGGAAATTCATTTAATAGCCTTTCGGGATTTAAGTTACGTATTATACGATACGACCTTGCATCGGAATCGTATATCGTATCGCGAATATTCGTAAGCTAGGCGAAACGAATAAATCGTATCGTACGACGGTGATTCGTCGTATACAAAACGATAATAATATATCGGAAATATATTAAACGCGAATACGAAGAGCGGCCCACGAGCCGAGTGCACGAAGCACTCGAGGCCCATGGGCGCGCGCTAGGCGAGCAAGCAAAGGCCAAGGCAACACGGCAGCGCTGGCCCATGGCCGAGAAGAGCTGCGTGTGTGTGCGCGGGCCTATGTAGCGACACAGCCACAGCAGCGAGGCCCATGGCCCAGCGCGTTGTGCTTATGTCACGTGTGGCTTGCTAGCCGGCCTTCCCTCCGGGCTTGGTCGGTTAGTAAGGTTATGTAAATAACCTTATGACCTAATTTCCAACTTACTGCAATCACAATTCAGATTACTCAAAATCCTAGAGACACAGAGAACCGTAACTCTCTCTGTGCCTCCAAAGTGAGTTCTTCCCAAAAGGCAAAGTATCTTGATTAATTGTCTAAGCTACGATTATCAAGACGGATCTGATCGTGTCGGTGAACCAAGTAGAGGAACGAAAATTGGAGTTATTTGTTCGTGTTCGTTGACGGATTATTTTGGAAAACACGCTTCGAATGTAAGTATGCTTAATATGTGCTTTATACATGTTTCCTGGCTTTGGGGATTATTCCGCACATGTTATTATGTTTAACTGTATTCCCCTACAGCAGTTCAGGTTAATGAACCTCCAAGGTCTTTAGAAGAGCTAGTGGGAGTAGTTCCTCAAAACTTTGTAGCCCCTCGTAAGTTAAGTAGAACTATTTTTCAGCCGGAAAGATGGACAGGCGTCCTCTTGACTGAAAACTTAGACGTTCTCATATTGGATAGTGATGAACCTATGACTTACAAGCAAGCTATGACGAACCCAAGCTCCACTAAATGGTTAGAGGCCATGCAATCTGAAATAGACTCCGGCCATGTCTGAAAATCAAGTCTGAGATTTGGTTGATTTGCCGGATGGGTTCACACCTATCAGATGCAAATGGGTCTTCAAGTTGAAGAAAGACAAAAGGTTATAGGCAAGTTCACGGCGTTGACTACAATGAAACCTTTTCTCCAGTCGCGATGCATAAGTCTATTCGGATAATCCTTGCGATTGCCGCTTTTCATGACTATGAAATATGGCAAATGAATGTCAAAACTACTGTAGACACCTACTTTTGTCCCCATTCCCGAAAGGGAAAGGTTCGATGATGAAAACATAAATCTCCACTTGACTACGCATCTCCTATAAAATAAACTAATCTCAATTCCCCTTTTCATTTCACCCGAAACCTGCTATTTATAGAAACCTGCTATTTATGGAAACCTGCCAAAAATAGTAACTGCCGTAAAGGATAATTTCTAAAAGTGGCAAGTCATAAAAGATAGAAACCTGTCACAATTAGGTGTTGCACTCCAACATAAATCCTAAATGAGATAGAAAACTGCGAGAATCCTATTCCTAATATGATTCGGAAATAAGAGTTACGTATTAATTAAAATCCTAACGAGCCTAGAGTTCGTAACGGGCCCAGACGCATTCCGTCATGAAATTGATACGCACTAAAAGACTCGTTTAAGTCTCAAACGCTACGGATTTCAGTAATCCGAATCTGACTAAGAAAACAGCCCAGACCCTATTTTCAACGCCTGGCTCTGGGCGCCGAAATCTTCGGCGCTAAGGCCTGGGCGCTGAAAATACCTGGGTACGTGTTTTTTCCTAATTCTTTGTGGATTAGAACTCTGCAATTCTATCTTCCCACGAACTCTCCCCTATAAATACAGCCCAAATTCGACGTGAAAAGGACACACACACACAATTCATATTCTGAGTATTGACTCCAACCCTTAGCCTAAGCCTCACGCTGCAAAATTGTTCACGCGTTCTGTCGCAATCAATCCATAAATCGAACAGAACGTATCCTGTCCCATAATTGAGATTCGTTAAATAAAAAGGAGAAATAGCAAAGTCAAAGTGGTTAGTTTTCAGAGAACCGTGACGCACCTCTCAAGGGTGCGTCGTAATGTGCCCCTTCTCGATGATTTAATTGCTTTCCTCGCCCTTTTTATGAACTGTTAAACTAACTAAATCTGATTGTTCTACCACGCCTAACAAATATAATATTTTTGGGAAATCGGATTATCATGCTAGGTCCCTTAATACTATTTAAATCAGATAATCACGATCGATCTAATATTATATGTTGCATATTGCTAAAATCAACTCAGATTAGTTTAATAGTTAACGCATGTCCCTTCAATTATTTATGCTGAGCTAGTAAGGATATCCTGCCTCTGGAGTTATCGACGAGCGAAGTAGTCCTCTCGGTAGTTACAGTCCCCCGAACCCTCAATCTCTACCTTGCGGGTGTATGTTGAGAGATCCCCACACCAGGGATCACAAGGGAACCTACGGCCATCGTGGTCAAACATAATTGCACTCCCTTTATGTCACGATAACCGGGTTTTGTTAGTTTTTCTCATTGTTGTTAAAAACTGAATGGCGACTCCTATATTACTAGTCAATTGGGTGTATACTCACAGGAAATCCAATTACACTTGATTGAATAAAAAATAATCGTCACACCCACGAGGGACGAGGTCACGCATTAGCCTCGTGCTTTTTCGACCCCCTCACAGTGGCGACTCCACTAGGGATAGTGAAGGAAATACTCGTGCTTGTAGGTAATCAAAATAGCCGAAGGGTGAAACGATCCGACCCCGCGTTTATTTCCCCATCAAGTTGGGACCACCTGAAAATCAGCATATTAATGTGAACGGGCAGAACCGCATAACGAATCTCGGCTCCCTCGGGAGTTGGGACTAAGGATACCTTTTTTCGCCAATAGGGGGGTGCATACGCCGCGCATGTTGCCCACTCGGTACTTGTGCAGGTAGTACACCTATCCCGAACCTAATCGCTCGCTCATTAGGTCCCTGTCGCCTGCATGCCCCCTTGGCTTGCACTTGTGGGTTGGCCTCTTGAGCGAAATTCGTCTGTTGAAGACACTACCTAGACCGGGGCATGTGTTGGATCTACGATAGAAGCGGTACCAAGCCAGGCGCAAATAACTACCCATAGAAGCCTATCATAAACTACATGACATGTTATTATCGCCTCATGATGAATGTTAGTTATGTGTAGCGAAATATGTGATTGTGTGTGACAAACTATCCTAGAAAACCAACGACCTTAAAAATTGCCCAAACATTCATAGACTAATTTGCCAAAGAGTTATACCGAAATACGTGTTCCGTAAACCCGAATGATCGCCACAAAAATAAGCGACGCTCGGGATGGCCTGTAACGAATCCCACAAACGCTGCTACGCGTAAAGGACGTTATTAGGCAAGCATGCAAATCGAAGTCGCATAAACAGAAGACAGAAAACGAGAACCAGCCAGGGACGCATTTTCAACGCCCCTGGCTGGGCGCCAGAATTTCTCACGCCCCTCGTTGGGCGCTGAAGTTGCTGCTTGGCCTTCTGGTCAGGCGCAGCAGCCTCGGTGCCCGCGCGAAAGGAAAATACGTAGCACAAAAAATATTCGTAAAAAGAATTGCTGGCGTAAGAAAAGCACTCGATTTCAAAAGCAACTCGTAAAAAATTAATAACTCTTTGCGTCGTTGTTAGGCCTCCTACGACGATAATGCTCGGCACTAAAAAAACCGAACATGCTAACAACTATGAATGTCACACGGGCAAGTGTTTCGAAAATCCAACGAATGACCAAAAGAAAAAAAAACAAAAAAGTGTACCAACAAAAGAAAGAGTGAAAAACCAATAGAGAGAGTCGAAGTCTAGACTAAGTAATGCTTGAAACTTTGGGAACCTAAACTTTAGCTTATCGTATGCCTAGGACTGGTCCTGCCACTTGGTGCCGATCAGGGAATCAACGGTTAGTGCGTCTCGAAGATACATCACCAACATCAGGTTTAGTTACTCCAAGCTCCGTCCGTCGTCCCTCATTTCAAGGATCTCCGCTTCCCCAACCTCGATTCGCACCTTCAAACATGTCCATCGAAGATTTGCGAGACCAGATGGTCCAAATGACCCAACTTATGGGCCAATTGAAAATGGAAAATGAAGCTTTAGCGGCTGCGCAAGCCAAAAATGACCTCGATAACGAGAAGAGGATTGAAAAAATGGTCCTACAGCAAACCATGTGGAGCAAATACTTCTCCCTCGATCCTGAACCTTTTCCTGGCAAACTACCAGAAAAGTTGAGTTCATCTGACTTGCCAAAGGTCAAAGCCACGGACAACCCCCGTGATCATCTGCTGAGCTTTGTGAATGCCATGAACTTGAAAGGCGTGGATAAGTCCATGTACTTACCTGCCTTTCCTTTGTCCTTGGAACCTGTGCCGCTCAAATGGTACTATCACCAGGACCCTAAGCTCGTCCCCACTTGGGAAGACTTTGTCAATGTCTTCATCAAGCAATACTCGTTGAACATGGATTTCCAAGTCACCATGCGCGAGCTGGAAGTTCTCTTCCAAAAGAAAAATGAGGGTTTCACGACCTACTTTGCTAGATGGAGGGACCAGGCGGCCCAGCTAATCAATAGGCCTCCCGAAACAGAATTGGTCCAAAAATTCATTGACAACCTGGACCCGGCTTACAGACAACACCTTAGGTACCTGGGACTTGACACTTTCAAAAGAGTTTATGATGTGGGAATAAAGATCGAGGACGACCTCGCCAAAACCATACAAAGCAAACCCACATATAAAAACAACACCTATAATCGGGGTAACACATCCCAAGCCCAAGAAGTCCATGTTGTAGAAGAGACTCCCGCCCGAAGAAGCCCTGGAAGATGGGTCCGAGACCGAAAGTTTGCCCCACTCGGGTCGACTTTGGTACAAGCCTTTGAAAGACTAACCAATCAAGGAAAGTTGAGACCTATAGGCCCCACCCGTGACCCTCCTGTCAAAACCAAATATTGGGTCGAAGGTACTTACTGCAAATTCCATCAAGGAAATGGGCATGACACTGAAAACTGCTGGAATCTAAAACATACGATCCAGGACATGATAGAGGATGAAGTGATACCTCTCCCTAACGTTGGCAAACCCAACAACAACAAGAGCCCACTCGGCTCTTGTCACATCTCTCTCGACCAACCAGAGAATTTCGACCCCACGGTGTACATCACACCTCAAGGTGCACCACTCGCTGTGGTCCCTATGGATCGAATCAAGAGAGAAGTGTGCGGTGTGTGGAATGATGATGCTGAAGATATTTACCTATCTCAAGTATCGGGCCAGGACCTCTTCACCGAAACTTGGCCCGGGTATGCTCTCATTGACACCACCTCAGGAGCCCTAGGTCGACAACCTCACCCGATCCGGAAGAATATACCAACCGGATATTCACCCACCTCCTATGGACGACATCCCGGTTAGGCAAACTCCTGAGAATGGACGGCACGCCACCGTCGCAGAAGTCATTGAAAATCCTCTCCTGAAACAACTAAAAAGAACCAAGGCCGAGATTACCATCTGGGATCTCATGTGTACTTCAAAGGAACATCACGAAAAGCTTATTCGCTCACTCGACCTCATCTCAGTACCTACAGATATCACACCTGACTCACTAGTTAGCAATGTCACGAGAGATGCCGGAGAAAAAGCCATAGTTTTCACTGACAAAGACTTGCCCAAAGAGGGGGGTGCTCACAATAAAGCCCTTTACCTAGTGGTTGGATGCAAAGGCCAAAACATCCCCCTAGCGCTCGTAGATAATGGTTCGGCGGTTAATGCCTGTCCAGTGCGAACCGCCCATTGCTTGGGGCTAGGAAACGATGACTTCCAAACCTCCACGCAAGGGGTACGAGCTTATGATAACTCCCGAAGGCCTGTATTGGGAAAAATCAACCTTACCATACAAACCGGGCCTGTGGCACGCACCACGGAGTTTCAAATAATCGACATCAAGCCCACTTTCAACCTCCTCTTGGGGCGACCTTGGCTCCATGACTTAGGAGGTGTGGCTTCTACCTTGCACCAAATGGTTAAGCTTAACCATAACGGGGTAATACTAGAGATCCGCGCCCCTCCTCTCGACGTCAGTTGTACAATGGTTGGAACGGCCGAAACTGCAGACGACCTTTACGGGTTTCAAGTGGAAGAAACAATCCAGTTCATCGAAGATTATGATCCAGCAGTCCTAGACCCACATGCATCCCGAGTCATCCCTAGAATGTTGTTAGCTCAAGGTTATTTCCCAGGAACCCCATTGGGCATAAGGAAGAAGGAATACACATTCCATCCTTTTCCCAACAAATCTACTCCCTTTGGCTTAGGCTATGAACCAACGGAGGAAGATATTGCCGACCGCCTGTCTAGGCTACGCCTTAACAAAGCCAAACAAACCACCCTCCTTCCCCCGTATCAAAGGACCCTTAACGGGATGTTCGTTCAGGAAGGAGAAGAACACCCATGCTGTGATTTCCCTGAACCCTTCGTTCAGGATGGCTTGCTAAAACCCGAATTTGAAATTTTCCAAGACTGCCACACCTTGGATGAGGCACCCCACCTCACCAAGACCAAAACAGCTGAAATATTGGACAGTCAGGCTCTATGGACGTTGTTTAACGAATCGAGGCCTATGGAGAACGAGACTGTGATGACTACCCTAGCTTTACAAGATGAAGGTTTCGATCCAACCCGGTTAATCTCTCCTTCATCAACACTAGAAGAGGTCGAGAACGGATGGGTGAAGACATATCAGTGGGTTGTGAGGGGGACGAAAAAGCACGAGGCTAATGCGTGACCTCGTCCCTCGTGGGTGTGACGATTCTTTTTATTCAATCAAGTGTAATTGGATTTCCTGTGAGTATACACCCAATTGACTAGTAATATAGGAGTCGCCATTTAGTTTTTAACAACAATGAGAAAAACTGACAAAACCCGGTTATCGTGACATAAAGGGAGTGCAATTATGTTTGACCACGACGGCCGTAGGTTCCCTTGTGATCCCTGGTGTGGGGATCTCTCAACATACACCCGCAAGGTAGAGATTGAGGGTTCGGGGAACTGTAACTACCGAGAGGAGTACTTCGCTCGTTGATAACTCCAGAGGCAGGATATCCTTACTAGCTCAGCATAAATAATTGAAGGGACATGCGTTAACTATTAAACTAATCTGAGTTGATTTTAGCAATATGCAACATATAATACTAGATCGATCGCGATTATCTGATTTAAGTAGCATTAAGGGACCTAGCATGATAATCCAATTTCCCAAAAATATTATATTTGTTAGGCGTGATAGAACAATCAGGTTTAGTTAGTTTAACAATTCATAAAAAGGGCGAGGAAAGCAGTTAAATCATCGAAAAGGGACACATTACGACGCACCCTTGAGAGGTGCGTCACGGTTCTCAGAAAACTAACCACTTTGACTTTGCTATTTCTCCTTTTTATTTAACGAATCTCAATTATGGGACAGGATACGTTCTGTTCGATTTATGGATCGATTGCGACAGAACGCGTGAACAATTTCGCAGCGTAAGGCTTAGGCTAAGGGTTGGAGTCAATACTCAGAATATAATTGTGTGTTGTGTCCTTTTCACGTCGAATTTGGGGCTGTATTTATAGGGAAGAGTTGGTGGAAAGATAGAATTGCAGAGTTCTAATCCACAAAGAATTAGGAAAAAACACGTACCCAGGTATTTTCAGCGCCCAGAGCCAGGCGTTGAAAATAGGGTCTGGGCTGTTTTCTTAGTCAGATTCGGATTCCTGAAATCCGTAGAGTTTGAGACTTAATCGAGTCTTTTAGTGCGTATTAACCTTGCGACGGGATGCGTCTGGGCCCGTTACGAACTCTAGGCTCGTTAGGATTTTAATTAATACGTAACTCTTATTTCCGAATCATATTAGGAATAGGATTCTCGCAGTTTTCTATCTCATTTAGGATTTATGTTGGAATGCAACACCTAATTCTGACAGGTTTCTATCCTTTATGATTTCCCACTTTTAGAAGCTACCTTTTACGGCAGTTACTATTTTTTAGTAGGTTTCCATAAATAGCAGTTTTCTATAAATATCAGGTTTCGGGTGAAATGAAAAGGGGAATTGAGATTCGTTTATTTTATAGGAGATGCGTTGTCAAGTGGAGATTTATTCTTTCATCATCGAACCTTTCCCTTTCGGGAATGGGGACAAAAGTAGGTGTCTACAGTTAGCCCCCACTTTGACTGAGTCTTGTAGTAAGACGATTGTCAAAGTATTAGACGGAATGCGTCACACAAGCCATGGTGTATGTGACCTGTTTTGCGAGGGTCTCACGAGCCCCCGAGTGATAACATTTGACTTAAGGGTCATCACTTGAAATGTCGACATATCCCTCACGTGTCATTGGGATTTGTCAATGGAAACTTCCTCACTTTATCATTGGAAGGATCTAAAGGTGCGTAGAAACTCCCTCACTTTGTCATTGGGAGTAGCTACAGATGTTTTCGATATCAAAGCTATAAAGTGTAATTGGGCCTGGCCAAGCCCAATCACGAGGTAAAAATGTTTTGTTTTGTTTTTTTAAAGATTCTCATTTTCAGGGCTAGCTAAACGAGAAAACCCCCTTGTTTTTATGGGACGTAAAACGAAGGAAAATCCAGCACATCGCTTTTTTTTGGAAAAAACGGAAAACCAATCCTTTTCATTTTTGGAAAAGGGAAAACCAGACAAAGTTATCGCTGCAGCGACTAAGGACCTGTACGGTTAGTGATGCAGACCCCGCCGGCTAAAGATGGCGAGCCTGTCCGCTAAGGGTGGACACCCCGTCCGATAGAAGTGGACGAATCTGTTTTTGAAATTTGAAAATAAGGACCTACGCGGTTTGTGACGTAGACCCCGCCGGCTAAAGATGGCGAACATATCCGCTAAGGGTGGACACCCCGTCCGATAGAAGTGGACGAATCTATTTTGAAATTTGTTTTGTGATTTTCGAAAATAAGGACCTACGTGGTTTGCGCCGTAGACCCCGCCGGCTGAAGATGGCGGGCCTGTTCCATTTTGTTTTTGAAGACTTCATTTTTGGAAAACTGAGGACCTGCGCGGCTAGTGATGCAGACCCCGCCCGCTAAAGGTGGGCGAGCCCTCTCCGCTAAGGGTGGACGCCCCGCTCGCTGGAGGTGAGCGAACCTGAATTCGTCTTTTTGATTTGGGATTCGCGTGTCGTGGTCTTGCCAACTGAAGATGGGCAAGTTCCTATTTCTTTGGTTTTTTGTGATTGCTTTTGAGAATTTCTTTTTATCCATTCTTGCATGAGCGAATTCTTTCGAGGGATGCTCGAATTTAGTTGTAACCTGAACGTGGGCTGACAACGTGTTCAGACGGACCTTTGTCTTGCGACCGTCTGGTTTCGTGGTTTGAGCTAGTCTTTACGGCTAAATTTTTCCACTACTTGGTCTTTGATCAGAGGACCGTGCACAAGTGTCAATAACGACCTTTCCCTGAGGTCGAACCTGTTTTTTTTTTTAGATTTCCAAACATGATATGATGTATGGCGCAGTCCGAGAATGTGATTTCGATTGTGCGCTCCTCGTTGGAGTCTATTTTCCGCGAGCCCCCAAGCACTGGGGCTCGTCGGTCGTTTTTCGCATCTTATAATCATGTTTGGGGTCATGCTCGTATGTGCGAGCGACCTTTTATAGTAGTGTGCTACTTTAGCGAAGCCTTGGAGTGCGACTTTAGTTTTCAGGCTACATCCGGCTTTAGCTTGGCCCGGATTAATCCTTTGACAGACAAACATTTTTTATTTGGAAAACCAACGACTTAACAATACACATTTTTGGTGTTTCGAAGAATGACCATGATATTTAACTTGTTTTTTTGAAAAGTGTACATAAGCATTTTCTGAGACGAGTCTAAGTTTCTCGTTGGGCTTTAATGTTTATTATTTTTTTGCTTATTTGGGAGCTAAAGGTGCTTTGGGCTTGATCCTACTTGCAATAGGGCCTCGTGTTTAGCAACATGGTCTTAAGTCCTTTCCTGTTCCGTGTTTTGTGAAATCTGGGCCTTGGGCTGCATTATCAGCGCCCAAGGCCTGGCGTTAAACATTTCGGCGCCCAGCCGTGGGCGCTGAAAGTCTTTTCCTGGTGATATTTGACTTTCGGATTTCCTAACACGTTTCCGAATGGGATCAGGATGTCATTGGGTGCATTCAGCTATATATAGGGGCTAGATACGTCCCTATTTTCCATCACTCTCAAATTCTTTCTCTCCTTTTTGCTGTGTTTTAATTTCTCACTGCTTTTGCCATGTCGATCCCTACTTTCTCACTCCAACGGACTGTTAGGCGTTGGCTACGGGCCCTTACTTCTACAGAAAAAACTTTGTTTAAAGAATACCACGTAGAGGCACTTTTAGGCTTACAACAAATTAATATTGATTATAACTTTCTACATGCTGCCCTAAGCTTTTGGGACTCCGATCATCATGTTTTTGCCTTTCGGGGTAACGAAATATGTCCTTTGCCCGATGAATTTGCTGCGATCCTTGGTTATCCTACTAATGCTACTCCTGTTACTCCTGGCACTATCGAAGAGGGTAAAACAACCATAAGGGCTTTCCTAGGACTAGATGATAACATGTTTGCTGAAATTGTTGTAGATGATAAGGTTAACTTGGCAAAACTTGTAAAACATCACTTTAGGCCTAGTAAAAATATGACCGAACAGAAATTGAATATTCGAGCCCTTGTATTTTGCTTGTTGAATCACTATTTGCTATCGAATAACAATGGTGAGTTCGGTGACATAAGGTTGATCCCCTTGATTAGCCAGATGGAAAGTTGTTATTCTATTATGCCGTTGGTTATTGCCGAGACTTTACTGAGTCCGGATGAGCTGAAGAAGGATGCCAAATCTGAACATTTTAAGGGAAGCCCCCTATTACTGCAGGTAATCGATTTTTCCTTGCGCACGTATACGTCTCTTTTGCATATATTTCTTTTTGCCTGGGGCTGAGTTTCAGCGCCCAGGGCTGGGCGCTGGAATTTTCGGCGCCTGGTCCTCGGCGTTGAAACTGCACCCCAGGAACCGTTTTTTTCTTTATTTTCATTCTTTTGATTCGATCGTATCTGTTTTTGCAGATTTGGCTTGCGGAACGGCTTAGACTTTTGGATGGTCATGCCGATCCTAAACATTATCGCCCTATAGCCTTGGGTAACCGAAAATAATTGCACTAAGGCCAGGACGAGGCCGAATGGACCTCCTTTTTTACTTATGGCATTTGTTCTATTAAGTGGGTGGTACCATGGTGGGGTTTGACTACTATGACAGGGGGTTCTGATGTATCGGTTTATGTTTCTTTGTTGGGGCTATCTCGTCCCATTTATATTTTCCCTTACCGAGTCATGCGTTAATATGGTTTAAGGCAGACTATCCCCTTTTCTGATACGGTACCACCTAAGGTAGCGGCCTTTTCACAAACACGGGTCCTAGCGTGGGCTAAGTATTATAATGGTCTCCCGCGTTGGGCCGTAGCTACAAATGGCTTTGTGGGACTTTCTGAAAACTACAAGTTGTGGATGAGCTCCGATGATAAAGATGTGAGGACCGAAGCTCGAAATGGGGAGCCGGCTGAGCTTTTGATACCTCGTATTCGTGTTAAGTATGAGGGTCCTGATTCTGCCAAACCTCGTACCTATAGTATTAAGACTGTGAAAGCTCGTCCTGATCGAAAGCGAAAGGAAGTTCCTCCCCGTTCCATTTTTAGGCCTAAAAAGATGCCTAACATGAAGGGGCCTGCTGTTGTTAAAAGAAATGCAAGCTCTCGCGGAGATCGTCGTCGGAACAATGTATGGGTCAGGAAGGCTCAGCCGCCTGTAGAAACAGTGGCTAGTCTAGTTGATGATAATGATCCTTCTCCCACCATTGTCTGTGCCCTTGAGGCTGAGCGGGCTATAACTGAGAATGTTTCTGAAGCCTTGGCATCTTTGGAAGTTAGTGTCCAGGAGCCGGTTCTTATGGAGATTGATATTGGGGCAGCGCAGAAGACTGTGGGGGTGGATCCTGCGAACATTCCCCTCTACAAGACTTTATTTGATGATCCGGAAGAACTAGAGTAGTGTGGTTCTTGCTAGGGTGTAGGTGCCCTCTATTTATTTCAGTTGTGTTTGTTTTTATTCTTAGCACATTGTTTTCCTTCTTATTATTTTTTCAATAAAGGCGTATTTTTATTTTTCAATTTCATTCATTTTTGTTTCTCCTCTTTTTTATGTATTTTATATGTCTAACACTTTTTCCACAAAGAATATTCGTTTTTTTATTGGACCGAATCCTTGGTAAGGATTGCCTACGTATCTTGTCAGAATCAGGTCGCGCGTAGTTCTAGCTTTAGAATAAGTTCTAGTATGCCGGATTTCGGTAGATATGCCCTGAGGTGGAAACATATTACTTAATCGGTCAAATGAGTGAAGTATTATCATTATTTTCATCTGCCGCTTTTTTTTTTTGCCATAAGTCGCGTAAAATATGAAATTCGAAATTCGACTAATTTGTATGGCTATATTCTTGGTTGGTAAGCCTATTTGGATACGTACTGTACCCCCCAAGTGTTCGTTATTTTTCTGTTGTGTGCGAATAAAATGATGAGCACTTCTGAAAAGAAAATTTTTGTCAGGCAGAGAGTTTCAACGCCCAGGCTGGGGCGTCAGAAATTTCGGCGCCCAGCCCTGGGCGCTAAAAATGACTTGGGCGGTCAATTTTTGATGCTTTGCTTCACATGTTCTTACATTTATTTCTTTTTTTGTGCCTTGATATTTTTGCTCGTATTTAAAGCCAATTTTGAGGCTATTTTGGAGGCTTTTTTGACTATTAGCGTGAAATGCGTTTTTGTCCGGATAAATTTTTTCTATTCGTGACTCGAAACAGTTTTTGAAAATGGGGTCAGGGTGTGGAAGTTATGAAGATCTTTGTGTAGGCTTTTGAGGTGGGTTGAAGTGCGTGTTGTTAGTGAAGGGTATGATGGAATCTATGTTTTACGAATCTGTTTTTTTTGTAACATTTGCATTGTTTTGGATTTTGATTTCCTTTGATTCTGGGTTGCATGGATTGACTCTTATGATGACACTGTTTGGGCTTTTTAGGTTTGGGGATATGAATGGGATAGTGTGGTTTATTTTGTGGGTTTCGGGAATTGGTTCCCATGGCACTGTTTCAAAACCGAGTGGGCTTTGTTTGTTGAGCCTGGAGTGGGACGCCTCTTTATTTTTGTATTTTGCAAGTACATTTGGTGTTTATTTAGTGTTAGAATAAAAATTTTAGGAGAAATATTACGCCTTTATTGATTCGGAAAGTAAGGAAAACACACTGAAATAACTGACCCATATTCTAAGGGGCCTTAGGACCATCTAAAGTCTCTATTATTTTTTCTATCAATCTAAAGAACTACTAGGCCCTTTTTACTAATGGTGCTCTATATGGCTCAAGCCTGGGGTTTAGTCTCATAAAACTTCGGTCCTTCACCGGTACTCATCTTGAATTCCATTCCTTTTTCATTGACCCACTGATATGTCTTCACCCATCCGTTCTCGAACTCTTCTAGTGTTGATGCAGGAGAGTTTAACCGGGTTGGATCGAAACCTTCATCTTGTAAAGCTAGGGTAGTCATCACAGTCTCGTTCTCCATAGGCCTCGATTCGTTAAACAATGTCCATAGAGCTTGGTTGTCCAATATTTCAGCTGTTGTAGTCTTGGCGAGGTGGGGTGCCTCAACCAAGGTGTGGCAGTCATGGAAAATTTCAAATCCGGGTTTTAGCAAGCCATCCTGAACGAAGGGTTCAGGGAAATCACAGCATGGTTGTTCTTCTCCTTCCCGAACGAACATCCCGTTAAGGGTCCTTTGATACGGGGGAAGGAGGGTGGTTTGTTTGGCTTTGTTAAGGCGTAGCCTAGACAGGCGGTCAGCAATATCTTTCTCCGTTGGTTCATAGCCTAAGCCAAAGGGAGTAGATTTGTCGGGAAAAGGATGGAATGTGTATTCCTTCTTCCTTATGCCCAATGGAGTTCCTGGGAAATAACCTTGAGCTAACAACATTCTAGGGATGACTCGGGATGCATGCGGGTCTAGGAATGCTGGATCATAATCTTCGATGAACTGGATTGTTTCTTCCATTTGAAACCCGTAAAGGTCATCTGCAGTTTCGGCCGTTCCAACCATAGTGCAACTGACGTCGAGAGGAGGGGCGCGGATTTCTAGTATTACCCCGTTATGGTTAAGTTTAACCATTTGGTGCAAGGTAGAACCCACACCTCCTAAGTCATGGAGCCAAGGCTGCCCCAAGAGGAGGATGAAATTGGGCTTGATGTCGATTATTTGAAACTCCGTGGTGCGTGCCACAGGCCCGGTTTGTATGGTAAGGTTGATTTTTCCCAATACAGGCCTTCGGGAGTTATCATAAGCTCGTACCCCTTGCGTGGAGGTTTGGAAGTCATCATTTCCTAGCCCCAAGCAATGGGCGATTCGCAATGGGCAGACATTAACTGCCGAACCATTATCTACGAGCGCTAGGGGGATGTTTTGTCCTTTGCATCCAACCACTAGGTAAAGGGCTTTATTGTGAGCACCCCCCTCTTTGGGTAAGTCTTTGTCAGTGAAAACTATGGCTTTTTCTCCGGCATCTCTCGTGACATGGCTAACCAATGAGTCAGGTGTGATATCTGTAGGTACTGAGATGAGATCGAGTGAGCGAATAAGCTTTTCGCGATGTTCCTTTGAAGTACACATGAGATCCCAGATGGTAATCTCGGCCTTGGTTCTTTTTAGTTGTTTCAGGAGAGGATTTTCATTGACTTCTGCGACGGTGGCGTGCCGTCCATTCTCAGGAGTTTTCCTAACCGGGATGTCGTCCATAGGAGGTGGGTGAATATCCGGTTGGTATATTCTTCCGGATTGGGTGAGGTTGTCGACCTCGGGCTCCTGAGAGGTGGTGTCAATGAGAGCATACCCGGGCCAAGTTTCAGTGAAGAGGTCCTGGCCCGACACTTGGGATAGGTAAATATCTTTAGCATCATCATTCCACACACTGCACACTTCTCTCTCGATTCGATCCATAGGGACCAAGGCGAGTGGTGCACCTTGAGGTGTAATATACACTGTGGGGTCGAAATTCTCTGGTTGGTCGAGAGAGATGTGACAAGAGCCGAGTGGGCTCTTGTTGTTGTTGGGTTTGCCAACGTTAGGGAGAGGTATCACTTCATCCTCTATCATGTCCTGGATCGTATGTTTTAGATTCCATCAGTTTTCAGTGTCATGCCCATTTCCTTGATGGAATTTGCAGTAAGTACCTTCGACCCAATATTTGCTTTTGATAGGAGGGTCACGGGTAGGGCCTATAGGTCTCAACTTTCCTTGATTGGTCAGTCTTTCAAAGGCTTGTACCAAAGTCGACCCGAGTGGGGAAAACTTTCGGTCTCGGACCCATCTTCCAGGGCTTCTTCGGGCGGGAGTCTCTTCTACAGCATGGACTTCTTGGGCTTGGGATGTGTTACCCCGATTATAGGTGTTGCTTTTATATGTGGGTTTGCTTTGTATGGTTTTGGCGAGGTCATCCTCGATCTTTATTCCCACATCATAAACTCTTTTGAAAGTGTCAAGTCCCAGGTACCTAAGGTGTTGTCTGTAAGCCGGGTCCAGGTTGTCAATGAATTTTTGGACCAATTCTGTTTCGGGAGGCCTATTGATTAGCTGGGCCGCCTGGTCCCTTCATCTAGCAAAGTAGGTCGTGAAACCCTCATTTTTCTTTTGGAAGAGAACTTCCAGCTCGCGCATGGTGACTTGGAAATCCATGTTCGACGAGTATTGCTTGATGAAGACATTGACAAAGTCTTCCCAAGTGGGGAAGAGCTTAGGGTCCTGGTGATAGTACCATTTGAGCGGCACAGGTTCCAAGGACAAAGGAAAGGCAGGTAAATACATGGACTTGTCCACGCCTTTCAAGTTCATGGCATTCACAAAGCTCAGTAGATGATCACGGGGGTTGTCCGTGGCCTTGAACTTTGGTAAGTCAGATGAACTGAATTTTTCTGGTAGTTTGCCAGGAAAAGGTTCAGGATCGAGGGAGAAGTATTTGCTCCCCATGGTTTGCTGTAGGACCATTTTGTCAATCCTCTTCACGTTATCGAGGTCATTTTTGGCTTGCGCAGCCGCTAAAGCTTCATTTTCCATTTTCAATTGGCCCATAAGTTGGGTCATTTGGACCATCTGGTCTCGCAAATCTTCGATGGACATGTTTGAAGGTGCGAATCGAGGTTGGGGAAGCGGAGATCCTTGAAATGAGGGACGACGGACGGAGCTTGGAGTCACTAAACCTGATGTTGGTGATGTATCTTCGAGACGCACTAACCATTGATTCCCTGATCGGCACCAAGTGGCAGGACCATTCCTAGGCATAAGATAAGCTAAAGTTTAGGTTCCCAAAGTTTCAAGCATTACTTAGTCTAGACTTCGACTCTCTCTAATGGTTTTTCACTCTTTCTTCTGTTGGTACACTTTTTGGTTTTTTTTTCTATTGGTCATTCTTTGGATTTTCGAAACACTTGCCCGTGTGACATTCATAGTTGTTAGCATGTTCGGGTTTTTAGGGCCGAGCATTGTCGTCGTAGGAGGCCTAACAACGACGCAAAGAGTTATTAATTTTTTTACGAGCCGCTTTTGAAATCGAGTGCTTTTCTTACGCCCTCGTAGCAATTCTTTTTACGAACATTTTTTGTGCTACGTATTTTCCTTTTGCGCGGGCACCGAGGCTGCTGCGCCTGACCAGAAGGCCAAGCTGCAACTTCAGCGCCCAGCGAGAGGCGTGAGAAATTCTGGCGCCCAGCCAGGGGCGTTGAAAATGCGTCCCTGGCTGGTTCTCGTTTTCTGTCTTCTGTTTATGCGACTTCGATTTGCGTGCTTGCCTAATAACGTCCTATATGCGTAGCAGCGTTTGTGGGATTCGTTACAGGCCATCCCGAGCGTCGCTTATTTTTGTGGCGATCATTCGGGTTTGCGGAACACGTGTTTCGGTATAACTCTTTGGCAAATTAGTCTATGAATGTTTGGGCAATTTTTAACGTCGTTGGTTTTCTAGGATGGTTTGTCACACACAATCACATATTTCTCTACACATAACTACATTACAAACATGGATTTGAAAATTAAGTATGTCACGTAGTTTATGATAGGCTTCTATGGGTAGTTTATTTGCGCCTGGCTTGGTACCGCTTCTATCGTAGATCCAACACATGTCCCGGTCGAGCTAGTGTCTTCAACAGACGAATTTCGCTCAAGAGGCCAACCCGCAAGTGCAAGCCAAGGGGGCATGCAGGCGAGAGGGACCTAATGAGCGAGCGATTGGGTTCGGGATAGGTGTACTACCTGCACAAGTACCGAGTGGACAACATGCGCGGCGTATGCACCCCCCTATTGGCGGAAAAAGGTATCCTTAGTTCCCAACTCCCGAGGGAGCCGAGATTCGTTATGCGGTTCTGCCCGTTCACATTAATATGCTGATTTTCAGGTCGTCCCAACTTGATGGGGAAATAAACGCGGGGTAGGATCGTTTCACCCTTCGGCTATTTTGATTACCTACAAGCACGATTATTTCTTTCACTATCTCCAGTGGAGTCGCCACTGTGAGGGGGTCGAAAAAGCACGAGGCTAATGCGTGACCTCGTCCCTCGTGGGTGTGACGATTCTTTTTATTCAATCAAGTGTAATTGGATTTCCTATGAGTATACACCCAATTGACTAGTAATATAGGAGTCGCCATTCAGTTTTTAACAACAATGAGAAAAACTGACAAAACCCGGTTATCGTGACATAAAGGGAGTGCAATTATGTTTGACCACGACGGCCGTAGGTTCCCTTGTGATCCCTGGTGTGGGGATCTCTCAACATACACCCGCAAGGTAGAGATTGAGGGTTCGGGGGACTGTAACTACCGAGAGGAGTACTTCGCTCGTCGATAACTCCAGAGGCAGGGACCTAGCATGATAATCCAATTTCCCAAAAATATTATATTTGTTAGGCGTGATAGAACAATCAGATTTAGTTAGTTTAACAGTTCATAAAAAGGGCGAGGAAAGCAGTTAAATCATCGAAAAGGGACACATTACGACGCACCCTTGAGAGGTGCGTCACGGTTCTCAGAAAACTAACCACTTTGACTTTGCTATTTCTCCTTTTTATTTAACGAATCTCAATTATGGGACAGGATACGTTCTGTTCGAGTTATGGATCGATTGCGACCGAACGCGTGAACAATTTTGCAGCGTAAGGCTTAGGCTAAGGGTTGGAGTCAATACTCAGAATATAAGTGTGTGTTGTGTCCTTTTCACGTCGAATTTGGGGCTGTATTTATAGGGAAGAGTTCGTGGAAAGATATAATTGCAGAGTTATAATCCACAAAGAATTAGGAAAAAACACGTACCCAGGTATTTTCAGCGCCCAGAGCCAGGCGTTGAAAATAGGGTCTGGGCTGTTTTCTTAGTGAGATTCGGATTCCTGAAATCCGTAGAGTTTGAGACTTAATCGAGTCTTTTAGTGCGTATTAACCTTGCGACGGGATGCGTCTGGGCCCGTTACGAACTCTAGGCTCGTTAGGATTTTAATTAATACGTAACTCTTATTTCCGAATCATATTAGGAATAGGATTCTCGCAGTTTTCTATCTCATTTAGGATTTATGTTGGAATGCAACACCTAATTCTGACAGGTTTCTATCCTTTATGATTTGCCACTTTTAGAAGCTACCTTTTACGGCAGTTACTATTTTTTAGCAGGCTTCCATAAATAGCAGTTTTCTAAAAATATCAGGTTTCGGGTGAAATGAAAAGGGGAATTGAGATTCGTTTATTTTATAGGAGATGCGTTGTCAAGTGGAGATTTATGCTTTCATCATCGAACCTTTCCCTTTCGGGAATGGGAAAAAAGTAGGTGTCTACATGGGTCAATGCAAAAGGAATGGAATTCAAGATGAGTACTGGTGAAGGACCGAAGTTTTATGAGATTAAACCCCAGGCTTGAGCCACATAGAGCCCCATTAGTAAAAAGCGCCTACTAGTTCTTTAGATTGATAGAAAAAATAATAGAGACTTTAGATGGTCCTAAGGCCCCTTAGAATATAGGTCAGTTTTATTTCAGTGTGTTTTCCTTACTTTCCGAATCAATAAAGGTGTAATATTTCTCCTAAAAATTTTTTCTAACACTAAATAAACACCAAATGTACTTGCAAAATACAAAAATAAAGAGGCGGCCCACTCTAGGCCCAACAAACAAAGCCCACTCGGTTTTGAAATAGTGCCATGGGAACCAATTCCCGAAACCCACAAAATAAACCACACTATCCCATTCATATCCCCAAAACCTAAAAAGCCAACCAGTGTCATCATAAGAGGCAATCCATGCAACCCAAAATCAAAGGAAATCAAAATCCAAAACAATGCAAATATTATCCAAAAAAAAAACAGATTCATAAAACATAGATTCCATCATAACCTTCACTAACAACACGCACTTCAACCCACCTCAAAATCCTACACAAAGATCTTCATAACTTCCGCACCCTAACCCCATTTTCAAAACTGTTTCGAGTCACGAATAGAAAAAATTAATCCGGATAAAAACGCATTTCACGCTAACAGTCAAAAAAGCCTCCAAAATAGCCTCAAAATTGACTTTAAATACGAGCAAAAAATCAAGGCACAAAAAAGGAAATAAATGCAAGAACATGTGAAGCAAAGCGTCCAAAATTGACCGCCCAAGTCATTTTCAGCGCCCAGGGCTGGGCGCCGAAATTTCTGACGCCCCAGCCTGGGCGTTGAAACTCTCTGCCTGCCAAAAATTTTCTTTTTAAAAGTGCTCGTCATTTTATCCGCACACAACGGAAAAATAACGAACACTTGGGGGGTACAGTACGTATCCAAATAGGCTTACCAAAAATATAGCCATACAAAACATAGTCGAATTTCATTTTTTACGCGACTTACGGCAAAAAACGACAGACGAAAATAATGATAATACTTCACTCATTTGACCGATTAAGTAATATGCTACCACCTCAGGGCATATCTATTAAAATCTGGCATCCTAGAACTTATTCTAAAAGCTAGAACTACGCGCGACCTAATTCTGATAAGATACGTAGGCAATCCTTACCAAGGATTCGGTCCAATAAAAAAAAACAAATATTCTTTGTGCAAAAAGTGTTAGACATATAAAAACATAAAAAAGAGGAGAAGAAAAATAAATGAAAATGAAAAATAAAAATACGCCTTTATTAAAAAAAAAATAATAAGAAGGAAAACAAAAGTGCTAAGAATAAAAACAAACACAACTGAAATAAATAAAAGGGCACCTACACCCTAGCAAGAATTACACTACTCTAGTTCTTCTGGATCATCAAATAAAGTCTTGTAGAAGGCAATGTTCGCAGGATCCACCCCCACAGTCTTCTGCGCTGCCCCAATATCAATCTCCATAAGAACCGGCTCCTAGACACTAACTTCCAAAGATGCCAAGGCTTCAGAAACATTCTCAGTTATAGCCCGCTCAGCCTCAAGGGCATAGACAATGGTGGGAGAAGGATTATTGTCATCAACTAGACTAGCCACTGTTTCTACAGGCGGCTGAGCCCTCCTAACCCATACATTGTTCCGGCGACGATCTCCGCGAGAGCTTGCATTTCTTTTAACAACAGCAGGCCCCTTCATGTTAGGCATCTTTTTAGGCCTGAAACTGGAACGGGGAGGAACTTCCTTTCGCTTTCGATCAGGACGAGCTTTCACAGTCTTAATACTATAGGTACGAGGTTTGGCAGAATCAGGACCCTCATACTTAACACGAATACGAGGTATCAAAAGCTCAGCCGGCTCCCCATTACGAGCCTCGGCCCTCACATCTTTATCATCGGAGCTCATCCACAACTTGTAGTTTTCAGAAAGACCCACAAAGCCATTTGTAGCTACGGCCCAACGCGGGAGACCATCATAATACTTAGCCCACGCTAGGACCCGTGTTTGTGAAAAAGCCGCTACCTTAGGTGGTACCGTATCAGAAAAGGGGATAGTCTGCCTTAAACCATATTGACGCATGACTCGGTAAGGGAAAATATAAATGGGACGAGATAGCCCCAACAAGGAAACATAAACCGATATATCAGACCCCCCCGTCATTGTAGTCAAACCCCACCATGGTACCACCCACTTAATAGAACAAATGCCATAAGTAAAAAAGGAGGTCCATTCGGCCTCGTCCTGGCCTTGGTGCAAGTATTTTCGGTTACCCAAGGCTATAGGGCGATAATGTTTAGGATCGGCAGGAGCTTCCAAAAGTCTAAGCCGTTCCGCAAGCCAAATCTGCAAAAACAGGATACGATCGAATCAAAAGAATGAAAAGAAAAAACGATCCCTGGGGCGCAGTTTCAACGCCCAGGACCAGGCGCCGAAAACTCCAGCGCCCAGCCCTGGGCGCTGAAACTCAGCCCCAGGCAAAAGAAATATATTCAAAAGGGGCGTATGCATGCGCAAAGAAGAAAATCGATTACCTGCAGTAATAGGGGGCTTCCCTTAAAATGTTCAGATTTGGCATCCTTCTTCAGCTCATCCGCACTCAGCAAAGTCTCGGCAACAACCAACGGCATAATAGAATAACAACTTTCCATCTGGCTAATCAAGGGGATCAACCTTATGTCACCGAACTCACCATTGTTATTCGACAGCAAATAGTGATTCAACAAGCAAAATACAAGGGCTCGAATATTCAATTTCTGTTCGGTCATATTCTTACTAGGCCTTAAGTGATGTTTTACGAGTTTTGCCAAGTTAACCTCGTCACCTACAACAATTTCGGCAAACATGTTATCATCTAGTCCTAGGAAAGTCCCTATGGTTGTTTTACCCTCTTCAAAAGTGCCAGGGGTAACAGGAGTAGCATTAGTAGGATAACCAAGGATCGCAGCAAACTCATCTGGCAAAGGACATATTTCGTTGCCCCGAAAGGCAAAAACATGATGATCGGAGTCCCAAAAGCTTAGGGCAGCATGCAGAAAGTTATTATCAATATTAATTTGTTGTAAGCCTAAAAGTGCCTCTAAGTGGTATTCTTTTAACAAAGCCTTTTCTGTGGGAGTAAGGGCCCGTAGCCAACGCCTAACAGTCCGTTGGAGTGAGAAAGTAGGGATCGACATGGCAAAAGGAATGAGTAATTAAAACACAGCAAAAAAGAGAGAAAGAATTTGAGAGTGGTGGAAAATAGGGACGTATCTAGCCCCTATATATAGCTGGACGCACCCAGTGACATCCTGATCCCATCCGGAAACGTGTTAAGAAATCCGAAAATTAAATATCACCAGGAAAAGCCTTTCAGCGCCCCCGGCTGGGCGCCGAAATGTTTAACGCCTGGCCTTGGGCGCTGAAAATGCAGCCCAAGGCCCAGATTTCACAAAACGCAGAACAGGAAAGGACTTAAGACCGTGTTGCTAAACACGAGGCCCTATTGCAAGTAGGATCAAGCTCAAAGCACCTTTAGCTCCCAAATAAGCAAATATAAACATTAAAATTTGGTCGAAACTAAGACTCGTCTCAGAAAATGCTTATGTACACTTTTCAAAAAAAAAAAACAAGTTAAATATCATGGTCAATCTTCGAAACACCAAAAATGTGTATCGTTAAGTCGTTGGTTTTCCAAATAAAAAATATTTGTCTGTCAAAGGATTAATCCGGGCCAAGCTAAAACCGGATGTCGCCTGAAAACTAAAGTCGCACTCCACGGCTTCGCTAAAGTAGCACGCTACTTTAAAAGGTCACTCGCACGTACGAGCATGACCCCAAACATGATTACAAGATGCGAAAAACGACCAACGAGCCCCAGTGCTTGGGGGCTTGCGAAAAAATATACTCCAACAAGGAGCGCACGATCAAAATCACATTCCCGGACTGCGCCATACACCATATCATGTTTGGATATCTTAAAAAAAAAACAACAGGTTCGACCTCAGGGAAAGGTCGTCATTGACACTTGTGCACGGTCCTCTGATCGAAGACCAAGTCGAGCCGTAAAGACTAGCTCAAAATCACGAAAGCAGACGGTAGCAAGACAAAGGTCCATCTGAACACGTTGTCAGCCCACGTTCAGGTTACAACTAAATTCGAGCATCCCTCGAAAGAATTCGCTTTTGCAAGAATGAATGAAAAGAAATTCTCAAAAGAAATCACAAAGAACCAAAGAAATAGGAACTTGCCCATCTTCAGTTGGCAAGATCGCGTCACAAACCGCGCGAGTTCCCAAATCGAAAAAAACGAATTCAGGGACGTCCACCCTTAGCGGACAGGGCTCGCCCACCTTCAGCGGGCGGGGTCTGCGTCACTAGCCGCGCAGGTCCTCAGTTTTCGAAAAAAGTTTTCAAATTTAAAATAGGCTCGCCATCTTCAGCTGGCGGGGTCTACGCCACAAACCACGTAGGTCCTTATTTTCAAAAAGCACAAACAAATTTCAAAATAGATTCGTCCACTTCTATCGGACGTGGTGTCCACCCTTAGCGGACAGGTTCGCCATCTTTAGCCGGCGGGGTCTACGTCACAAACCGCGTAGGTCCTTATTTTCAATTTTCAAAAACAGATTCGTCCACTTCTATCGGACGGGGTGTCCACCCTTAGTGGACAGGCTCGCCATCTTTAGCTGGCGGGGTCTGCGCCACTAACTGCGCAGGTCCATAGTCGCTGCAGCGATAACTTTTTCTGGTTTTCCCTTTTCCAAAAATTAAAAGGATTGGTTTTCCGTTTTTCCAAAAAAGAACGATGTGCTGGATTTTTCTTCGTTTTACGTCCCATAAAAACAAGGGGGTTTTCTGGTTTAGCTAGCCCTGAAAATCAGAATCTTTAAAGAATTTTTTTCCTCGTGGTTGGGCTTGGCCAGGCCCAATTACACTTTAGAGCTTTGATTTCAAAAACATCTGTAGCTACTCCCAATGACAAAGTGAGGGAGTTTCTACGCACCTTTAGATCCTTCCAATGACAAAGTGAGGAAGTTTCTATACTATCAGTTGACAAATCCCAATGACACGCGAGGGATATGTCGACATTTCAAGTGATGACCCTTAAGTCAAATGTTATCACTCGGGGGCTCGTGAGACCCTCGCAAAACAGGTCACATACACCATGGCTTGTGTGACGCACTCCGTCTAGTACTTTGACCATCGTCTTACTCTAAGACTCAGTCAAAGTGGGGGCTAACTGTAGACACCTACTTTTGTCCCCATTCCCGAAAGGGAAAGGTTCGATGATGAAAACATAAATCTCCACTTGACAACGCATCTCCTATAAAATAAACGAATCTCAATTCCCCTTTTCATTTCACCCGAACCCTGATATTTATAGAAACCTGCTATTTATGGAAACCTGCTAAAAATAGTACATGCCGTAAAGGGTAGTTTCTAAAAGTGGCAAGTCATAAAAGATAGAAACCTGTCAGAATTAGGTGTTGCACTCCAACATAAATCCTAAATGAGATAGAAATTTGCAAGAGGAATCCTATTCCTAGTATAATTCGGAAATAAGAGTTACGTATTAATTAAAATCCTAACGAGCCTAGAGTTCGTAACGGGCCCAGACGCATTCCGTCATGAAATTGGTACGCACTAAAAGACTCGATTAAGTCTCAAACGCTACGGATTTCAGGAAGCCGAATCTCAATTCCCCTTTTCATTTCACCCGAAACCTGCTATTTATGGAAACCTGCTAAAAATAGTAACTGCCGTAAAAGGTAGCTTCTAAAAGTGGCAAATCATAAAGGATAGAAACCTGTCAGAATTAGGTGTTGCATTCCAACATAAATCCTAAATGAGATAGAAAACTGCGAGAATCCTATTCCTAATATGATTCGGAAATAAGAGTTACGTATTAATTAAAATCCTAACGAGCCTAGAGTTCGTAACGGGCCCAGACGCATTCCGTCATGAAATTGATACGCACTAAAAGACTCGATTAAGTCTCAAACGCTACGGATTTCAGGAAGCCGAATCTGACTAAGAAAACAGCCCAGACCCTATTTTCAACGCCTGGCTCTGGGCGCCGAAATCTTCGGCGCCCAGGCCTGGGCGCTGAAAATACCTGGGTACGTGTTTTTTCCTAATTCTTTGTGGATTAGAACTCTGCAATTCTATCTTGCCACGAACTCTCCCCTATAAATACAGCCCAAATTCGACGTGAAAAAGACACACACACACAATTTATATTCTGAGTATTGACTCCAACCCTTAGCCTAAGCCTCACGCTGCGAAATTGTTCACGCGTTCTGTCGCAATCGATCCATAAATCGAACAGAACGTATCATGTCCCATAATTGAGATTCGTTAAATAAAAAGGAGAAATAGCAAAGTCAAAGTGGTTAGTTTTCTGAGAACCGTGACGCACCTCTCAAGGGTGCGTCGTAATGTGCCCCTTCTCGATGATTTAATTGCTTTCCTCGCCCTTTTTATAAACTGTTAAACTAACTAAATCTGATTGTTCTACCACGCCTAACAAATATAATATTTTTGGGAAATCGGATTATCATGCTAGGTCCCTTAATACTATTTAAATCAAATAATCACGATCGATCTAGTATTATATGTTGCATATTGCTAAAATCAACTCAGATTAGTTTAATAGTTAACGCATGTCCCTTCAATTATTTATGCTGAGCTAGTAAGGATATCCTGCCTCTGGAGTTATCGACGAGTGAAGTACTCCTCTCGGTAGTTACAGTCCCCCAAACCCTCAATCTCTACCTTGCGGGTGTATGTTGAGAGATCCCCACACCAGGGATCACAAGGGAACCTACGGCCATCGTGGTCAAAAATAATTGCACTCCCTTTATGTCACGATAACCGGGTTTTGTCAGTTTTTCTCATTGTTGTTAAAAACTGAATGGCGACTCCTATATTACTAGTCAATTGGGTGTATACTCACAGAAAATCCAATTACACTTGATTGAATAAAAAAGAATCGTCACACCCACGAGGGACGAGGTCACGCATTAGCCTCGTGCTTTATCGACCCCCTCACAACTGCCTTCTTTAATGGTGTTCTTGAAGAGACTGTGTTTATGACGCAGCCGGAGGGTTTTGTCGATCAAAAGAACCAAGGAAAGGTATGCAAGCTTAAGAAGTCCATCTACGGACTAAAGCAGGCATCAAGGAGTTGGAATAAACGATTTGATGAAGCAGTAAATAAGTTTGGCTTCAACAAGAATCAGGACGAATCTTGTGTATACAAGAAGGTCAGTGGGAGTAAAATTGCATTCCTAGTCTTGTATGTTGATGACATACTGCTTATTGGAAACGACATTCCTATGTTGGAGTCCGTAAAGACTTGGCTTGGAAAGTGTTTCTCAATGAAGGACTTAGGAGAGGCACAGTACATATTGGGCATCAAGGTCTATAGGGATAGATCTAAGAGGATGATTGGACTAAGCCAAAGCACTTACATTGACAAAGTGCTAGCTAGGTTCAATATGATGGAAGCCAAGAGAGGCCATCTACCCATGTCACATGGCACATATCTAAGCAAGACTCAGTGTCCCAAAACATCTGATGAGTGTAGAAAGATGAGTGGAATTCCATACGCTTCGGCTATTGGATCCATCATGTATGCTATGATTTGTACAAGGACGGATGTTTTGTTCGCACTCAGTTCAGCGAGCAGGTACCAGTCAGAACCAGGTGAGGCACATTGGACTGCTGCCAAGAATATCCTAAAGTACCTGAAAAGGACTGAGGATCAGTTTCTGGTGTGTGGTGGTACAGATGAGTTAATTTTTAAGGGCTATACGTACGCAAGCTTTCAAACCGACAGAGATGATTTCAAATCACAGTCTGGGTTTGTGTTCTGCCTCAATGGCGGAGCAGTAAGCTGGAAAAGTGCTAAGCAAAGTACTATTGCGGATTCTACAACTGAAGCCGAGTACATTGTTGCCTCAGAAGAAGCAAAGGAAGTTGTTTGGATTCGAAAGTTCATTGAAGAACTTGGGGTTGTCCCCTCCATTAAAGGACCAGTGGCTTTGTATTGCAACAATAGCGGAGCCATAGCCCAGGCAAAGGAGCCTAGGAGCCACCAGAAGTCCAAGCACGTACTGCGGCGATTTCATATACTTCGAGAGATCGTTGAAAGAAAGGAAATCGAGATTTGGAAGGTTGGAACTGACGACAACGTCGCAGATCCATTGACTAAACCGTTGCCACAAGTGAAACACAACGCACATGTACCAACCATGGGAATCAAGCATGTTGGAGAATGGCTTTGATTTTATAAGTATTGTTTTAGAACATCTGTTAGATCTATGTTTAAAACAATTGCTTTAACCATTTCATATTTATGAAATTTATTATTTCATATTCATTTAATTTTGGTTTAGTATTAAATGATAAGTCCATGCGATTCAAATCATTCAAATGGGATGTCAAGATGGATTCTTCGACAAAGAAACACCCATAAGTGAACTTGAATATAGAAGTCACAAAAGGATTCCTAATCCAGTTCATTGAAAGGTGGAAGACCAATGACTAATGAAGATTAGATTGCAAGTAGATTACTTAGTTCTGTTTCTTGAACTAGAGTGACTGGATGTCAGAATCTTTTGCATAGATACTTATTGGATCTTGTATCGGATTGATTATGAGAACACTTTAAGAGATTAAAGTCATGTCATAGGTAGTTCTCATTAATGGTGATTAGAAACCGTTCCTCAGGACATAAGCGATTATGTCTGCTCGTTTGAGAATTAGTTCGCTTTGATGCTCGCTAAACGTCGCACCGTAAAAGGAGGCTATAAAAGCAGTTATTGGGCGTACTATGAATCAAAGTGAGTGTTCATAGATTGCAAGAATGGATTGTCCTCCTATCTTTGATAGGATATGGTGTTGTTGTGTAACAAGGCCTCGCGGAGAGTTATTAACTGTAAAATGCATGGCCGTGCTCAGAATGGTTAAGGCTTAACCTTCTGCAAAAGTTTAACAATTGAGCTCTGTAATCCGAGAAACACTTCTGGACCTAATAAGGATGGCTTGGATCTTACCTTATGTTCAGTAAGTAACACTAAGTGACAAAGGAATGTGAATGCACACTTGTCTGAATGACAAGTGGTAGAGTGAAGGAAATATGTCCTTCACCCAAGGTGCATTAAGTCTAATACCAAGGTTCAGATTAATTGCGAACAATTAATTCAGTGAGATCAAGTGATCGGAACAGCTAGCTGGAGCAATGCTTCCGATCAGTGAGTTCTAATGAATATTAAGCTCATAGCTTACTCTTGACTGAACCTACAAGGTCACACCAATGACACGTAACAGATCACCTGATTAAATGAATCGGAAATTCATTTAATAGCTTTTCGGGAATTAGTTGGAAAACGTATTATACGATACGACCTTGCATCGGAATCGTATATCGTATCGCGATTATTCGTAAGCTAGGCGAAACGAATAAATCGTATCGTACGACGGTGATTCGTCGTATACGAAACAATAAATAATATATCAGAAATATATTAATCGCGAATACGAAGAGCGGCCCACGAGCCGAGTGCACGAAGTACTCAAGGCCCATGGGCGCGCTGGGCAAGCAAGCAAGGCCACGGCAACACGGCAGCGCTGGCCCATAGCCGAGCGAGCTGCGCGTGTGCACGCGGGCCGAAGCAGCGACACAGCCACAGCAGCGAGTCCCATGGCCTAGCTCACTGTGCTTGTCTTGCGCGGGGCTTGCTGGCCGACCTTGCCTTATGGCTTGGTCGGTTAGTAAGGTTATGTTAATAACCTTCTAACCCCTTTTCCAACACAACACAATTCAGTCACACTAAAACCCTAGAGTCACAAAGAACCCTAATTCTCTCTGTGCCTCCAAAGTGTGTTCATCCCAAAAAGCAAAACTCTTGATCGATTGTCTAAGCTACGATAATCAAGACATATCTGATCGTGTCGGTGAACCAAGTAGAGGAACGACAAGTGGATTTCTAAGTTCGTGTTCGTTGACAATTTGTGGAAAACACGCTTCAAACGTAAGTATGCTTAATCTGTGCTTTATACATGCTTTCTGGCTTTGGGGATTGTTTCCGCACATGTTATTATGTTTATCTGTATTCCCCTACACAGCGCGCCCTTGGGCTGCGAGCAACACGCGGGGTGCGAGCAAGCCATGGGCTGCGAGCACTCGTGGGCTGCGAGCCATTCATGGGCTTCTCCGCGCGCACGGGCATGGCCTGCACTCTTGTGGGCCGTGCGCATGTGTGTGTTGAAGTTCGTGCATTCATCGAATCCTTAAGAAATTAGGATTAGATTAAAAAGATAATTTCCTAAAGTTACTAGTTCCAATTAAAGTCTAATTCTAATAGATTTAGATTACTTGAAACCTAGTAGACTTCTAATTCCATTATTCCTACCCTATAAATATGTGATGGCTTTCACAATTTATGAACACATAATTTGAAGTATTCACCTAGTTTTAAGGATTAAAACTAATAATAATATTGCCTCAAATATTCGAATAATTTATAATACCTTAGGTGCAATTCTAGTTAATTAAATCTAAGGCGGATCCGAACGTGTTGTAGACTATCTACGGAGGGACGACATTTGGAGTCCTAGACTTGTTCTTGTTCGGTTCGTGAGCAGCTAGGGAGGGCACGCTACAAAGTGTATGTATCCTAAATTATGCTAATTGTTATGTGGCAATTAATTTGGATTCCTGGCTTTATGGTTTTTTCCGCATGAAATATATATGATTTATATGTATCATAACCTAACAGTGGTATCACGAGCCTCTAATTAATTCCATAATAATTAGTTAACATGGTTAATTTTTATAAATTTGCAATGAATTAAAAGGGGTGATTAATTTTGAAATTTTTGATTTTTTGTAATTAATTGCAAATTCGTGCGATTATTTAATTATATGTTCGCAGAATTTTCGGCAGTTTAGTCAATAATGGACGGAATCGTATGATTTTATAGTGTATTTCGCATGTAAACGGCGTTTTGAAATTTTGACTAAAATTAGAGATTTGATGCTGAACCCAGGATTCCCAAATTCGAAGCCTAACTATGACTTTTCAGAGGTTTTAGTTTTTCGAATGCAAAATTTGTAATTTTTAAGATTTTAAATTAAATATTTGCGATTCTTGTTTGTAAATCTTGAATTTTTTATTGACCTACTGTATATGTTTAACAAATTTAAATGCTTAAGCTTGTTAATTATACAACTTAATTTGTAATTGTAATTAATTTGTTGAAATATGAATAATTTAGAATTTGATTTGTTTTTCATAATTAATTGACAATTTAATTAGGTATCCATGATTAAAAACCACCATAAAAATTGTTAAATTTGGTAAATTTAAATTTTTATGACCTAGATTTGAATCCATGATAATCGGGAATTAATTTGAATAATAAATTTTCGATTTTTCGCTCTAAATTTATGAAATTAATATAATTTATTAATTTGTCTATAAATTTGAATTAAAAAGTTTTGATTTTTATATAATCCGCTCATAAATCTTGCAAGCACAAAGCAATGGACGCTACGTGTTACCCTTAAGGGGTGTTGTATAGCGCGGGCATGCGACGACGAGCAAGGGAGCTCGTCGCCCATGCGGTACGAATGCAACGAGCAAAGCAAGTGTGGCATGCGCGCAAGGTAGTGTGTCTACCTAGGAGTTGTGTGCTACGAGCATGGGCAGATGGTGCGAAGGGGCAAGGCACAAGCGAGACGAGGCACGCGAGCAGGGAGCAAGCGCTGCTCGCCCAGCGAGCAAGCCAGAACACAGCGAGCAAGCAGGCTGCGCGCATGCGTGGCTTGCTAGGCTGGCCGCGTATGCGTGTGGCCTGCTCGTGCCTTGCTGTGCGATCAGTCGAGGGGCGTTGCTGCCTTGTTAACTCGATGGGGCACGGGCCCAAGCCCATGGCCTCGTCTTGATCCGATTGATGTGCTTTGAATTTAATTTTAAATTTTCATTTGGAAAACGATTTTAATTAATTTTAAAATTCGTAATTTAATTTTTTCTCGGAATTTAATTTTGAATAATCTAGTTATTATAAATTTTATTTATACTAATTATTTTACTAAAATTAAAAACTTGATTAAATTTAAATTAATTAATTTATTAAACTGAAAATAAATTAAAGGATTCAAATAATAACTTATATGAGCTTTAAATTTTAATTAAATTTGTATGTTTTCGGTTAGACTAGGAAATACAATTTTATGTTTAAAATTAGTAAAGCATGTAAATTTATTGGTTCAAGTGGGAGCGTTTTAGTCATAAACTTTTGATTAGGTCTACATTCCTTTAAGGTTAAAACAACTTGATTAGAATTAAAAGGATTGAATAATTGGTAGATTATTGGAAGCCTTGATTAATTGCTGCAAATATTTATGTGATGCATAATATGTTCTACTAACCAGCTATATGGGCCATTCATTGATAAATGAATGGGTGAATGGTATATTGTAAATATACTGTTTTGCAGGTTATGGAAAGTGACTAGTATGGCCCAAATAGGATAGAGAATATAGTCTGCGTACCATTAATTCGAATGTAATATTGGTCTAAAGTACCAAATTTTATTGCTTTAAAATGGTGTGCGTACCATCAAATAGTTGTAATTAGTTTAAATTATAACTTATCCTATTTGAAGAAAATGGCGCCTCCCATGGTGAAATTCAAGATGGAGATTCCAATCCATTTTCAAGACGGAGTTTGAAGTTGAAGCTTCAAGACGAAGTCGGGCCATACTAGATCACATTTATATCTTATGCATGCTTTAAGTTATTTATGGCTTTAAATATGTCTTAATTATGCATGAGATTGTGGCTTGATTATGTTGCATGATTAAGGATTTTATTTCACTTAAAATCTAACCAACATAGTAAGAGCCTTAAGTTCCAAACTTTAAAAATTGAGTTAAAAGGTGCCATGCCAAAATAACACTTACTTGGATAACCTTTACATCAATCTTAGTAATAGTTTCCCGCCTAAGCGAGGTGTGAATGCATGTTAGTTTTGGTGAAATTCAACGATATAAGTAAGGAGTCCTTTTATGTCGTGGCAAATGAGATAGGTTTACCTAATAAGTTCTTAGACGTACCTATCAACCAAGAGTAGTTCCTAGACTTTTAGCAAAGGCTTTTCTTACCTAAAATATTTTAGAATTGAGTCTAAATATATAATGTGCTTAATTATTCAATGATTTAAGGATCTTGGAATCATTTTATTCACACCTGCCGGAACACATAACTTGAATAAAATGCTTAATAAATGATAAATTATGCATGTATGCTAGAATTTTAGTTTATTTAGAGAAACTGTGAATGGTTATTTATTTGTCTATTCTTTTTCAATTGTAGTTTTAACTATGGCAAACAACAATTTATTCAACATGTGATCAATTCTCGAAAGGAGAAGTTGAAAGGGAAAAACTTCCTTGACTGGCAAAGGAACTTGCAAATAGTTCTTATGCAGGAAGAAAAGGAGTATGTCCTGGAAGAGACGATGCCCGAAGCCGCAGGCGACGGGGTCACTCAGGCAGCCCTCAATCGTTGGATTGATGCCAACAAGGATGTAAAATGTCTAATGCTTGCAACCATGAGTGCAGATCTACAGAAAATGTTCATCAACTCAAATGCTTTCACGATCATCAGTGAGTTAAAGAACACGTTCCAAGATCTGGCTTGAGTCGAAAGATTCGAGACTCATAGGCAAATTCTTGAGACCAAGCTTAAGAAAGGCGAGCCCGTAAGTCCACATGTTCTCAAAATGATTGGACTCATTGAGAATATGAGTCGGCTGGATCAGCAATTCTCTCAGGAAATGGTTGTAGACACCATCCTCCATTCTCTTCATAGCGGGTATGATCAGTTTAAGCTGGACTACGGTATGAATAGTTTGGACAAGACGCTCACTGAGTTTCACGGTATGCTGAAGACCGCAGAAAAGACGCTCAAAAGTGATAAGCAAGATGTGCTTATGGTGCGTGGGGGCAAGTTCAAGAAATCTGGCAAGAAGAGGAATGCTAAGAAAGGTGGCAAGAAGGCCAGCCCGACTAAGCAACCTGGCGGCACCAAGTCTGAAAACAAGAAGGTGAACCAACCCACTTCTGAAACTGAATGCTTCTACTGCAAGAAGAAGGGGCATTGGAAGAGAGATTGCTTGAAGCTTAAGGAACATCAGAAGAACGGAACAGTCGTTGCATCTTCAGGTATTTTCGTTATAGACTGTATACTTGCTAATTCAACTTCTTGGGTATTAGATACATGTTGTGGCTCACACTTATGTTCCAATTTGCAGGGACTAAGAAGAAGTAGAAGGTTAAGAAAGGGTGAAGTCGACCTACGAATGGGAAATGGAGCACGGATTGCTGCATTAGCTGTAGGAACTTATTATTTGTCGTTGTCCTCTGGGCTAATTTTGGAACTAGAAGAATGTTTCCATGTTCTAAGCCTTACTAAAAACATCATTTCTGTTTCTTGCTTAGATGCTAAGGGATTTTCCTTTTTAATAAAGGACAATAGTTGCTCGTTTTATTTTAAAGAGATGTTTTATGGATCTTCTAGATTAGTCAATGGACTTTAATTATTAGATCACGACAAACAAGTTTATAACATAAATACCAAAAAGTCCAAAAAGAATGATTCAGATCTCACCAATCTGTGGCATTGTCGATTAGGCCATATAAACATAAAGCGCATAGAAAGACTTCAAAAGAAAGGAATTCTAGAACCATTTGACTTAGAGGATATGGTAAGTGCGAATCATGTTTACTTGTCAAAATGACAAAGCAACCTTGCTCTAAAGTTCGAGAAAGAGCAACTGAACTATTGGGTTTAATCCATACAGATGTATGTGGACCAATGAGTACAAATGCTAGAGGTGGTTTCAGCTACTTTATCACTTTCACTGATGACTTCAGTAGATATGGTTATGTTTACCCAATGAAGCATAAGTATGAATCCTTTGAAAAATTCAAGGAATTTTAGATTGAAGTAGAGAATCAATTAGGCAAGAAGATTAAGGCAATGCGGTCTGATAGAGGCGGTTAATTCTGAGCTATGAATTTGATGACCATCTGAAAGAATGTGGATTTCTATCAGAATTGACTCCTCCCTGAACACCTCAATGGAACGGTGTGTCGGAACGGAGGAATAGAACCTTGCTAGACATGGTTAGATCAATGATGGGTCAGGCCGAACTTCCAATAGAATTTTGGGGACATGCACTAAATACAGCTGCACTCACTATAAATAGAGCTCCGTCTAAAGCTGTTGAAAAGACTCCATATAAGTTATGGTTTGGAAAGCCTCCAAAAGTGTCTTTTCTTAAGATTTGGGGTTGTGAAGTATACGTCAAACGATTAATTTCAGACAAACTTCAACCAAAATCTGACAAATGTATCCTTGTCTGCTAACTAAAGGAAACAAAGGGGTATTACTTCTACAATACATCTGAGAACATGGTGATTGTTGCTCGAGATGGTATCTTTTTGGAAAGAGATCACATTTCCAAAATGACAAGTGGGAGAAAACTAGACCTCGAAGAAATTCGAGTCGAACAACAAACTCTAGAGAATGCTCAAGATGACATTCAGGATGAAACTCGGAGATCTTTAGAAGTATCTGGTGAGAATCAAGGACCATCTAGAAATATAACCCCGCGTAGATCGTAGAGATATAGATCTAAACCGGAAAGGTACTTAGGTATTTTGACGAACGAGAGCTATGAAGTTATATTACTTGAAAGTGATGAGCCTGCGACTTACAAACTAGCTATGACGAGCCCTAGCTCCAAGCAATGGCAAGAAGCCATGAAATCTGAATTAGACTCCATGTCTGAAAACCAAGTTTGGGATTTGGTCGATTTTCCAGATGGCTACCAAGCCATAGGAAGCAATTGGGTTTTCAAACTGAAAAAGGACAAGGATGGGAAACTAGAAGTTTTCAAAGCTAGATTGGTTGCAAAAGGTTACAGGCAAGTCCATGGTGTGGATTACGATGAAACCTTTTCACCAGTTGCAATGCTAAAGTCTATTCGGATAATGTTAGCAATCGCTGCATATTACGATTACGAAATATGGCAGATGGATGTCAAAACTGCTTTCTTAAATGGCGTTTTAACAGAAACTGTGTTTATGACACAACCTGAGGGTTTTGAGGATCCAAAGAATACTAAAAAGGTATGCAAGCTTAAGAAATCAATCTACGGATTGAAGCAAGCATCAAGGAGCTGGAATATACGTTTTTGATGAAGCAGTCAGTGACTTTGGTTTCATCAAGAACGCAGACGAATCTTGTGTATACAAGAAGGTGAGTGGGAGCAAAATTGCTTTTCTAGTATTATATGTCGATGACTTATTACTTATCGGAAATGACATTCCTATGTTGAACTCAGTCAAGATTTGGCTTGGGAAATGTTTTTCGATGAAGGATCTAGGAGAAGCACAGTACATACTGGGAATCAAGATTTACAGAGATAGATCTAAAAAGATGATTGGACTCAGTCAAAGCACTTATATCAATAAGGTGTTTGAAAGGTTCAATATGGCAGACTCCAAGCGAGCCTACCTACCCATGTCTCAAGGAATGACTCTAAGCAAGACTCAATGCCCAAAAACACTGGATGAGCGTAGACGAATGAGTGGGATTTCATATGCATCATTAACTGGTTCAATAATGTATGCTATGATATGTACACGTCCGGCTGTTGCGTACGCACTTAGTGCTACGAGCAGACCCAGGAGAGGCACGTTAGACTGCTGCCAAGAATATTCTGAAGTACTTGAAAAGGCATAAAGATGACTTCTTGGTCTATGGTGGAGATGATGAATTAATTGTTAAAGGCTATACGGACGCAAGTTTCCAAACCGACAAAGATTATTACAGATCACATTATGGGTTTGTCTTCTGCCTCAACGGAGGTGCAGTAAGCTGGAAAATTGATATGCAAAGCACCATTGCGCTTTCTACAACTGAAGCGGAGTACATTGCTGCACATGAAGCAGCAAAGGAAGCTATTTGGCTAAGGAAGTTCATAGGTGAACTTGGTGTAGTCCCCTCCATTAAAGGACCAACAACTCTGTATTGTGATAATATTGGAGCTATTGCACAGGCAAAGGCGCCTAGACACCACCAGAGAGTCAAGCATGTACTTCTTAGATTTCACCTTCTACAAGAGTTCGTTGAAAGAAAAGAAGTCGAGATAAGCAAGATTGGAACTGATGACAACATCTCATATCCATTAACTAAACCTCTGCTGTAGGCGAAGCACAACTCGCACACTGCAGCTATGGGAATCAAGCATGTTGGAGAATGGCTTTGATGTCTTTATTTAATGTTTTAAAGTTTTAGAGTTTAATACTTTGTAAAACGTTATTGGTTAACCATTCATATAAATGAATAGAATTCATTTTTCCATTTAATCTGTGGTTTATTAAATGATGAGTCCCTTCAATTGGACGATATATTCAAGATAGACTGTCAGGACCAGTCCTGTGACTAAGAAATGTCTATCAAGTGAACTTGAATGTCAAAAGTTGAAAATGGTCCCTGGTCGGAGTTTTCTATAAAGATGGACGCATAGAAAACGCTAGATGACTAGAATGCAAGATGACTAGTAGTTCTATTTCTTGAACTATGTGGACATAGCAATGTCGCAATCATTTTCAATAGATACTTACTTTGGGAAGACTAGTATCGGACAGACCTATGAAACTTTATTGTAAGAGATGAAAATCTGTCATGAGTAAATTTCATTAAAATCATTAGACACTAATCCTCAATACCTGAGTGATTTGAGATTACTTGTTTGAGAACTGCTTACTTTGATGTTGTCAACCGTCGAACCTTAAAACGAGGCTATAAAGGCAACGCTCGGGTAATCACCTATCAAACGAAGTCTAAACTCAAGATCGTAAGATTGGGATTGTCCTCCCATAAATCGGGATGAGATACTGAAAGTTGTACAAGGCCACTCGGAGAGCTAGAAACTGTAAAATGCATGGCCGTGCTCAGATGAATCATAGGCTATGATTATCTGTTTATTTGATCAGTTGAACTCTGAAACCGAGAAACACCTCTGGACATAATAAGGATGACAACTCTTACCTTATGTTAATGAGCAAGAATCAAGCGACAAAGGAATTAGGAAATGCACACTTGTCCCTAAGGACAAGTGGGAGACTAAAGGAAATAATGCCCTTGGTCCAAGTATGCATTTCATGCTAAGTCTAATAAATGCGATTCAGTATTAATCATACAAGTTAATAATTCAGTGAGATCAAGTGAACTGTATGCCTAGCTAGAGGCCGCTTCAGTTCAAGCGGAATTAATAATATTAATCCACATCTTACTCTTGACGGAACCCGTAGGGTCACACAAATAGTACGTGAACGGATCAAGCACGAAGCCAGGCCCAGCACGAAGCCAGGCCCACGCCTAGCAAGCCCAGAGCGCAAGGCATAAGCAGCAACAGCCAAAGGCACACACGGCCCAGCGCAAGGCCAGGCTCAGCGCGCCCTAGGGCTGCGAGCAAGCCATGGGCTACGAGCACTCGTGGGCTACGAGCCATTCGTGGGCTTCTCCGCGCGCGCAGGCATGGCCTACACTCTTTTGGGGCGTGCGCGTGTGTGTGTTGAACCAATCGGGCCAAGACAAGGCCATAGGCTTGCGCCCATGCCTCGTCGAGGCCTTGTAGCAGCAGCGCCCATGGGCTGCCACTCGCATCTGTCGTAGCGCAAGCACGAGCAGCCACGCGTAGACGCAGCAAGACGAGCAAGCCACGCCTACGCATAACAGCTCCTTCGTTGCGGCAGGGCAGGGCAATGCTCGCTGGGCGAGCTAGGGCTCACTGGGCCCGCGCGCGGCCTTGGTGCTTGATGCTGCCTTGCTCTCGTCTCTCGCCCATTTCAACCCACTTGGTTCAAATGTCATTGAACAACCTTTCCCTAGCTATGATGCGCGAGGCATGACTCCTGAAAGGTACAGAAGTTGGGCACTTCACAAGTACCTTGTCACGGAGTTCATCCTTAAGTCTATCCCTGAGAGTTGGAGAGGGAGGTTCATTACTTTTGAACCTCAAGCTCTCCTAAGTAGCCTCGAGGATAAGTGTGCGGGTTTTCGACCCTTGTGCCAAACTGGTGGCAATGGGGTTGACCAATTGGCTAATTCGATGAGCAATCTCAAGCTCATAACCCCACGCAAGGCATGCCTAGAAGTCAAACTTCTGGAGGCACAAAGGCGCATCTACTCTGTCAAGATGGACAAAAACACATCAATTCGGTCTCATGTGGATATGATGTCTGGATTATTTTTCACAATTGAGAGACTTGGTGGTTCCATCAAAGAGTCGGTAGCTATTGCACTGGTGCTGAATTCTCTTCATAATGATTATGAGGGTTTTAAGATGCACTATCTCTTTCATCAGAAAGAGAGCACATTCTCTGAACTTGTGGAATTACTCATGAAATGCGAGAAAATCCTTGAGTTCAATCAAGAGCCTTTGAATGTGAGGTGCACTAAATTCAAGAAAATAGGCAAGGGGAAGAAAAGCAAGGCTGCATCTTCGTCCACTCCCGGAGGGCATCTGGCGCCTTCTAAGAGCAAGATGAAGAGGAATGCTTCTCCTTCCACATCGCAATGCTTCAATTGTAATGAAATTGGTCATTACAAGCGAGATTGCCCCAAACTAAAGGAAGAGAAGAAGGACGGAAACGTTGCTTCTCCTTCAGGTATGTATGTTATACATTGTAATCTAGCTAATTCTACTTCTTGGGTATTAGATACTGGTTGTGGCTCACACTTATGTTCCAATCCACAGAGACTAAGGAGAAGTAGAAAGCTGGATAAAGGCGAGATGGATCTACGCGTGGGAAATGGAGCACGGATTGCTGCATTAGCCGTAGGATCTTATTTTATTTCTTTGCCTAGTGGGTTTGTTTTGGAACTATAAAACTGTTACTATGTTCCTAGTATCACCAGAAACATCATTTCCGTTTCAAGTTTGGATTCTAAAGGTTTTAGTTTTCAATTTAAAGACAATAGTTGTTCTTTTGCTTTGAATGGAATGTTTTATGGTTCAGCACAACAAGAAAACGGTCTTTACGTGTTAGATACGAGCAAACACATTTATAACATAAATACCAAAAAGGCTAAAACTGGTGATTCGAATCTCACATTTCTGTGGCATTGTCGGTTAGGCCATATAAACATAAAGCGCATGGAATTACTTCAACGGAAAGGAATTCTAGAATCATTCGACTTAGAGAAGATTGATCAATGCGAATCTTGTTTACTTGGCAAAATGACAAAGCAACCTTTCTCAAAGGTGGGAGAAAGAGCAAGCGAACTACTAGGGCTAATACATACGGACGTATGTGGGCCTATGAGTACGAAAGCTAGAGGTGAGTTCAGCTATTTCATAACGTTTACGGACGACTTCAGTAGATATGGCAATATTTACTTAATGAAGCACAAGTCTGAATCGTTTGAGAAATTCCGAGAATTTCAAAATGAAGTAGAGAATCAACATGGCAAGAAAATCAAAGCTCTAAGATCGGATCGAGGAGGTGAATATCTTAGCCACGAGTTTGATGACCATCTAAAAGAATGCGGTATTCTTTCTGAATTGACTGCTCCGGGGACACCTCAATGGAATGGAGTGTCGGAACGGAGAAACAGGACCTTACTCGATATGGTCAGGTCAATGATGGGTCAGGCTGAACTTCCTTTACAGCTCTGGGGACATGCGTTGCAAACTGCAGCACTCACACTGAATCGTGCTCCGTCAAAAGCTGTTGAAAAGACTCTATACGAATTATGGACTGGGAAACTTCCAAAGTTGTCTTTTCTGATGATTTGGGGTTGCGAAGCATATGTCAAGCGATTAATTTCGGACAAGCTACAACCTAAATCTGACGAATGTTTCTTCGTTGGGTATCCAAAAGAAACTATGGGGTATTACTTCTACAACAAGTCAGACAACAAGGTATTCGTTGCTCGTGACGGTGTCTTTTTGGAAAGAAATCATATTTCCAAATTGACAAGTGGGAGAATAATAGACCTCGAAGAGATTCGAGACGAACAACGAACAAAGAACTCCACTTGTCGTTCCTCTACTTGGTTCACCGACACGATCAGATCCGTCTTGATTATCGTAGCTTAGACAATTGATCAAGAGATTTGCTTTTTGTGATGAACACACTATGGAGGCACAGAGAGAATTAGGGTTCTCTGTTTTCTCCTAGGGTTGTGTGTAATCTGAATTGTGATTGCAGTAGTTGGAAATTAGGTCATAAGGTTATTTACATAACCTTACTAACCGACCAAGCCATAAGGCAAGGCCGGCTAGCAAGCCCGCGCAGCATCACACGGACACGCACAGCGAGCTGGGCCGTGGGCCGCGCTGCTGCTGCTGTGTCGTGGTCTTGGCCCGCGCGCGCACACAGCTGCTCGGCCATGGGCCAGCGTTGTTGTGTCGCCTTGCTTGCTTGCCTAGCGCGCACGCCCATGGGCCTTGAGTGCTTCGTGCACTTGGCTCGTGGGCCGCTCCTCGTATCCGCGTTTAATATATTTCCGATATATTATTTATCGTATCGTATACGACGAATCACCATCGTACGATACGATTTATTCGTTTCGCCTAGCTTACGAATATTCGCGATACGATATACGATTCCGATGCAAGGTCGTATCGTATAATACGTTTCCAACTTAAATCCCGAAAAGCTATTAAATGAATTTCCGATTCATTTAATCCGGTGATCTGTTACGTGTCATTGGTGTGACCTTGTAGGTTCAGTCAAGAGTAAGTTGTGAGTTCAATATCCATTAGAACTCACTGATCGGAAGCATTTCTCCAGCTAGCTGTTCCGATTACTTGATCTCACTGAATTAATTGTTCGCAATTAATCTGAACCTTGGTATTAGACTTAATGCACCTTGGGTGAAGGACATATTTCCTTCAAATCCTTCCCCTACCATTGTTTGCGCCCTTGAGGCTGATCGGGCTATAGCTGTTCAAACTGAAAATGTTTCTGAGGCCTTGGCATCCTAAGAAGTTAGTGTCAAGGAGCCTATTCTTATGGAGATTGATATAGGGGCAGCGCAGAAGCCTGTGGGGGTGGACCCTGCGAACATTGCCCTCTACAAAACTTTATTTGATGATCCGGAAGAACTCGAGTAGTGTAGTTCTTGTTAGGGTGTAGGTGCCGTTTATTTATTTTAGTTGTGTTTGTTTTTCATTCCTTAGCACTTTTTGTTTTCCTTCTTATTATTTTTAAGTATTGATAAAGGCGTAATTTTATTTTTCTTGTTTTCGTTTTGCTTCTCCTTTTTTTTTTATTTGCTCATTTCCAACACTTATGCACATTATATTTTTTATTTGATTGGACCGAATCCATAAATAGGATTGCCTACGTATCCTTGTTAAATAACTTTAACTTAGAATCAGGTCGCGCGTAGTTCTAGCTAGAATAAATTCTAGGATGCCGAATTCGATAAGTATGTTCTGAGATGGAAACATATTATTTAAAACGGTAGAATAAGTGAAGTTTATTATTATTTTAATCTGCTGCTTTTCCGTAAGCCATGTATTTTACACAAAAATCTTTTCATGTGTTTTTTTTGGTACGTATATCTGAATTTTTGGTACGTATATCTGAATACGTGTTGTACCACCCCAAGTGTTCGTTATTTTTCCGTGTATGTGCGGATAAAATGACGAGCACTTCTGGGCAAAATTTGGCAAGCAGAGAAGGATTCAGCGCCCAGGCTGGGGCGTTAAAGATTTCGGCGCCCAGCTCTGGGCGCTGAAAATTATTTCTGGGAAGATTTCTTGGCGCGTTGCTTCTTTTCCTTCACATGTTCTTGCGTTTATTTCTTTTTCTTTGTTTCATTTTACTTTTTATTTGTCAGAAATCAATTTTGACGCTATTTCGGAAGCTTTTTGGACTGTTAGCGTTTAGATGCATTTTCGTCCGGATTAATTTTTTCTATTCGTGACTCGAAACGGCTTTGAAAATGGAGTCAGGGTGCGGAAGATATGAAGATCTTTGAGTAGGCTTTTTGGGTGGGTTGTGGTGCGTGTTGTTAATGATGAGAATGATAGGATTTTTTTTATGAATTTTTTTTGAGCAACATTTGCATTGTTTGGATTTGATTTCTTTTGGCTTCTTTGGGTTGCACGGGTTTGACCCTTATGTCTTGGAAATATGAAGGGGATGGTATGGTTTATTTTGTGGATTTTCGGAATTGGTTTCGATGTCACGATTCAAGACCGAGTGGGCCTTGCTATTGGGCCTAAAGTGGGTCGCTTCCTTACATTTTTTTATTTTTATATTTGCAAGTATGATTAGTGCTTATTTAGTGTTAGAATAATATTTTAGGAGAAATTTTACGCTTTTATTAATTTGGAAAGTAAGGAAAACACACTGAAATAAATTAATCAATATTCTAAGGGTTCTTAGGACCATATCTAGAGCTTTATTCTTTCTATCATCTAAAGAACTACTAGGCGTTTTGCTAAAGTGCTCTCTACGGCTCAAGCCTTGGGTTTAGTCTCGTAGAACCTTGGTCCTTCGCCTGTACTCATTTTGAACTCTATTCCCTTTGCGTTGACCCACTGACATGTCTTCACCCATCCGTTCTCGGCCTCTTCTAGTGTTGATGTAGGAGCTTGGAGTTACTAGACCTTGTGTTGGTGATGTAGCTTCGAGACGCACTAACCTTTGGTTTTCAGATCGACACCAAGTGGCAGAACCTGCCCTATGCATAAGAAAAGCTAAAGTTTAGGCCCAAAGTTAAGCATTACTTAGTCTAGACTTTTGACTCTTTCTATTGGTTTTCTACTCTCACTCTTGTTGGTACACTTTTGGCTCTTCTTTTGGTCATTCTTTGGATTTTCGAAACATTTGCCCGTGTGACATTCAAGGTTATTTTAATTAGCATGCTCGGTTTTGGTGTCGAACATTGTCATCATAGGAGGTGTAACGACGACACAAGGAGTTGTTTAGTTTGTAAGTCATTTTTAGAATCGAGTGCCTTTTTTCATATGTCCTCGTAGCAAATTTGTTACGAAATTTTTTTTTATTGCTACGTATACTTTATGCGCGGGTACCGAGGCTGATGTGCCTGGCCAAAAGGCCAGGCAGCAACTTCAGCGCCCAGCAAGGGCATTGAAAATGATAGGCGCCCAGCCAGGGGCGCTGAAAATGTGTCCCTGACTGGTACTCGTATTCTGTTCGCGTATCCTTTTTACGTATATACGACTTGATTTTGCGTGCTTGCCTAATGACGTCCTTTACGCGTTGTGCGGCGTTGTGAGATCCGTTACAGGCTGTCCTGGGCGTCGCTTATTTTTGTGGCGATCGCCCGGGGCTGCGTAACACGTATTTTGGTATAACTCTTTGGCCAATTGGTGTTTATGAATGTTTGGGCAATTTTTAGGGTCGTTGGTTTTCTAGTATTATTTGTCACACACAATCAAATAATTCGCTACACATAACTAACATTACAACATGAAGCAAAATAATATGTCACGTAGTTTATGATAGGCTTCTATGGGTAATATTTGTGCCGGCTTGGTACCTCCTCTATCGTCGATCCAACACATGCCCCGGTCGGGGAAGTGCATTCACAAGCGAATTTCGTCCCAAGAGGCCAATCACGATGTAAGCCAAGGGGGCATGCACCAATGAGAGGGACCTAGTGGGCGAGCGATTTGGTTTGGGATAGATGTACTACTAGCGAAAGTGCCGAGTGGACAACATTCGAAGCGTATGCACCCCCCGGGTGGCGATGGGTATCCTTATTCCCAACTCCCGAGATGAAACATGCCAAGGGAGCCAAGATTCGTTATGCGGTTCTGTCCGTTCACATTAATATGCTGATTTTCAGGTCGTCCCAACTTAATAGGGAAATAAACGCGGGGTAGGATCGTTTCACCCTTCGGCTATTTTAATTACCTACGAGCACGAGTATTTCATTAACGTCCCCAGTGGAGTCGCCACTGTGAGGGGGTCGAAAAAGCACGAGGCTAATGCGTGACCTCGTCCCTCGTGGGCGTAACGTTGTCAGATCAAGTGTAATTGGATTTCCTGTGAGTTTACACCCAATCGACTAGTAATAGAGGAGTCGCCATTCAGTTTTTAACGACAATGAGAAAAACTGACAAACCCGGTTATCGTGACATAAAAGGAGTGCCATTATGTTCGACCACGACGGCCATAGGTTCCCTTGTGATCCCTGGTGTGGGGATTGCTCAACGTACACCCGCAGGGCAGAGATTGAGAGTTTGGGGGACTGTAACTACCGAGAGGAGTGCTCATCGATAATACTTCAGAGGCAGGTTATCCTTACTAGCTCAGCATAAATAATTGAAGGGACATGCGTTAAACTACTAAACTATTCAGAATTGATATTAGCAATATGCAACACATAATACTAAATCGATCGTGATTATCTTATTTAGATTGATTTAAGGTACCTAGCATGATAATTCAATTGTCCAAGGTATTATCTTATTAGGCGTGATAGATCAATCAAATTAATAGTTTGGCAATTTTATAAAAGAGTAATAAAAGCTATTAAATCATATGAGGGACACATTACAACGCACCCTTGAGAGGTGCGTTGTGGTTCTCAGAAAACTAACCACTTGGCTTTGCTATTTCTCCTTTTATTTAACAAATCTCGGGTTTCCAAGCAATGTTCCAGTATTTAGGCTGAATTCATCAAGCTACAAGGGGCAGGATGCGTTCTGTTCGACTTTTGGGTCGATGCGACAGAACGCTGGATCAATTTCGCAGCGGGAGGCTTAGGCTTAAGGCTAGAGTCAATACTCAGATTATGGAATTGTGTGTTATTTTCACGTTGGTTTCAGGCTGTATTTATAGGAAAAGAGTGTGGAAAGATAGATTTTAAGATACGAATCCAAAAAGAATCCGGAGATAAAACGGCCCCAGGCACTTTCAGCGCCCAGGGCTGGGCGCCGAAGATTTCGGCTCCCAGATCCAGGCGTTGAAAATGGGATCTGGGCCGAGTTCTTTATCAGATTTGGACTCTTAGAACACGGAGCTTTTGAGATTTATCCGAGTCTTTTAGTGCGTATTAACGCCGAAACAAGGTACTCACATCTCGAAAAACTTGTACTTGCATTGGTTGTAGCATCTACTAAGCTACGCCCTTACTTTGAATGTCATCATATTATTGTGCAAACTAACACTAGTAGAAAAATATTGATTTGCTGCCACGACTTAGCTGCGTTAATTACAAAACGTCTCTGATTAAATGACAAAATGGAAAAATTACGTGAAAGAATATTATTTGACGGTGTTATTGGGAAGCTGACGCCTCAAAAATCATTATTTTGCGGCGTCTGAATGATTAACGCCGCAAAGTTGCTGGCTGTCTCAAACAAGGAAACCTAAAACAATAATTTCCCCCGCGCACATAATTCTTTCTTTTGTTTATTTTCCTTGTCGTCCTTTCACAAAACTTCTTCTTCTTCCTTCCTTCAAACTACTGGGACTGACCCTGACCTCCATAGTTTCTTCACCATCGAATTTCGCTGGGAAAGTGAAGCCCCACCGCCGCCGTCACTGTCTTTCCTTCGAACTGATCTCCACCGCCGCCGTTCGTATTTAAGGTAATTATGCGCCACCGACTCCTCCTCATCATTTCCGTATTTTCGTTCAATTACTCTATTCTCCTAGTTTTAGTCTCTCAAATTACTTTAATTGGGTTTGAATTGTCGAATTATTTCTCTCTTGCTCTCTCCTCTCCTTTGTTCTCTCCCGCTGTACTGTAAACCCTAATTAAAATGGCTCAGAATTTGGCATAATTTCGAATGTTCTTTGACACCATTTTCATGGCATCCTAGAAATTCCAGCATTTCCAGATCTATTTCTTCTATTTCCTCACTGTTCAATTGAAGTTCTAAATTGCGGTTTTTGTGTGTTGTTGAATTGTTTGTTCCACTTGAAGTTGCGTGTTTCTTTCTATTTTGGTTAAAATACTGCATAATTGGCAGCATATTGGGTGTGACAATGCCGAGGAATCATTCTTAATTACTGTGTTTTGGTGTATGCAACCCTATTATACCCCGTGCTTCCTAAAATAGTAAAATTGTACTTATTTTTGTAGGAGTTTACAAGTTGGTTCCGCTGGTGGCGGTGAAAAAATCATGGAAGCAACGAGAATAGCTGTTGGGTCTACTAATAGGAGAGCAGAAGCAAGGAATGGTTTAACTTCGAAAACAGCTGTGGCTAAATCAGGCGTAAGCATGAGTCCACAGAGTCAAAATGTGGTTCCTGTAAGTGCAAGAAGGATTAGCATTGGTGGGTTGGGTGAAAAACAGTCAATTCCTGTAAAAAAAACAGCGGACTGGTCCTGGTATGGCGGAGAAAAAACCCACTGGTCCTTCTGTTTCACAGCCATTAAGGCGATCAATGCCAGATCTGGGAACGTCCAAGCTTCCTGATGGTGGTAAAAATTTAAGCACTGTGGGTGTCAGAGACACAAAAAGGTTAGGGCCAGTTTCACCTGGGGCTAGAACTTTGAAGACGCCTACAAGCTCGAGTTTAAATAAGAATGATTCTGCTAATAAGAATGGTTCCTCAACAAGGAAGGTTAATTCTTCTTCATCAGTAGATAGTACATCAAGCAGCATTACTGAAAAGTTTGTATCAAAGAGCTCCATGCCTTCAGTTCAATCCCCTCCGATTTCAAGTGGAAAAGCAACAAGCTTTCTTCGCCTTTAGCTCGGTCTTCATCTGTAAGTAGTGGTATCAGAAAGGGTACTGTGTCTGCATCACGGAACCAAAGTTCAAGTTTATCTGGTCGGAAGTCGGCAGCTACCCCTGAATGCCAGGATTCTCGCTTCATATTTCTGCCACAAGTGAAGACCAAAGCTGGGGATGATGTGGTAAGTTACTAAAGCGCATATTTTCAGTCTACTCACTAGTCAGCTTGCGTTACTTAGCTCTATTTGTAGAAGATAGAAACATGATCATAGTCTGGTCCTGTGATTGTTACTCTTTATTTATATTACAAGGTTGCTTCTGTTGGGGTTGGACAGTTCTCCTCTCAATCTTACCATATTACAGCTGATATTATAAATATGGGGTATAGTGCCAAAATCATCATTTAGCATATGTAAAGGTTCATGTCGCTAATTGTGCTACAAAGAAATGAACATTAAATTGACCCTGTACGAAAAATGGGCATTATATGACACTGTATAGAAAATTACCTCATCCTACCACCACTACCACCAACAATGCAACAGTTCGCGCCATCTTACTTAGTCACCTACTTACCCGCTTTATACTTATACAATTAGTCATCTTACTTAGTTTTGTTGAAAATGTGTTCCTTACTCATCTCCTCGACTTTAAGGTTTATATTTGCACCAAATGACTCAAGTAGATGTTGTCTGATCGTTATGCTGCTGCTGCTATCTGATGTATGTTGTATTATTGCTTCTGATTTTCTTGTTATTATGCTGCTGTTGTTATGCTAAGTTGTTGTTGCTGCTAAGTTTGGATTACCTGTCATTAGGATTACCTGCTGCTGCTGCTAAACTCGTTCGCAATACTCTTCTGCTTTAGCCAAATCACCAGTCTAACCTAACACAAAAACATTAAACCAGAAAATTGTAACCATATAAAATGTTCATTTTCAGTGTTGCTACCTCCTCTAAAAATCTGGCATAGTTTACCAGAAGCAGGGCATTTCCAGGAGTATGTTTGAACATGTTCTTGTAATGTTGATCTTATAATGTTCTTTTCTTGCATAGTCTTGACCTGGGTAGCTCAACAGTACCAGTCAAAGAATTAAAACACTTCATTTCTTACCTGAAGACATTTGGTTTTGGTTTTGGGTTTAGTTTTGGTTTTTTGTAAGGTATGAGTCCTGAACTAGCACACTGTTATCTCCAAACAATTCAAAACCCTTGTTCTTTATACCCTTGTTCTAAGTTGTTGCGTCTGCTGCGTTGCTCATATTCTTTACTTATATTATTAAAATGGTAATGGAATTGTTATTGGATCCAGCGACTGTTAAAAATTGCACCATCTATCACTTCGATTCAGTTCGCTTGAGTTTAGGTCGAAAAGTGAAGATGAAGACAATAGTGAGACAGTAAGTATGTTTAGTTTTTTCGTTATGTAATTATGTTTTTATCAAGTATGCTTTTAAGGATATAACCAAGCACTATAACTTAAGATTAATTGGGAATTTCTAGTTTTTTTACAAGGTATAAGATGTGTGGCAACCGTGTCAACAGGAAAGAGCCTTTATGGAAATATGTGGAGGTAAATGACCACGTAAAAATGATTTGATATTTATAATTTGTATGGATTCCGTTTTTACTTAATCTAAATCTTACCCTTGTCTCTAGTGCGCTCAACAAAAGGGAGGCCTTGAGTGTGGATTTTACGTAATGCGGTACATGTTTGATTTAGTCTCCTGCGACAATGATGTTTCAGATTTAGAGAAGGTAAGGGTGTTATCCTTGTTATATAGTTTAATTTATTTCTGGAATTCAGTTCCGTCTAGAATCCTAGATGATTGTATGAAGTTTGGTCCTCTGAGAACCTAACTAATGGATCCATACAAAGGGAAATGAGAAACCCGTAGTTATCTTTTGTTATTTTGAGCAGGGGTGACTTTTCTCATCTCCATTTCTTCATTCCTAACTAAATCCAATTAATCATCCAAGGCCAAAGGGTTTAGAATACCAATTTAAGTTCACGAGTTAGAGTTGGGAGCAAAAACGACTATAGCAGTCAAAATATGACCTTTATTGATCAATAAAGCCTTAAACGCGCATAACTTGACCAAAGTAGATGGGAATGAGTCTAAGTAACCTAATACTAAGTATATTGAACATTTAAAGGGTTTAGAATACCAATCTAAGTTCACGGGTTAGAGTTGGGAGCAAAAACGACTATAACAGTCAAAATATGACCTATAATGATCATTAAAGCCTTAAACGCGCATAACTTGAACAAAGTAGATGATAATGAGTCTAAGTAACCTAATGCTAATTATATTAAAAATTTAAAGGGTTTAGAATACCAATCTAAGTTCACGGGTTAGAGTTGGGAGCAAAAACGACTATAACAATCAAAATATGACCTTTATTGATCAATAAAGCCTTAAACGCGCATAACTTGACCAAAGTATATGGGAATGAGTCTAAGTAACCTAATACTAAGTATATTAAACATTTAAAGGGTTTAGAATACCAATCTAAGTTCACGGGTTAGAGTTGGGAGCAAAAACGACTATAACAGTCAAAATATGACCTATAATGATCATTAAAGCCTTAAACGCGCATAACTTTACCAAAGTAGATGAGAATGAGTCTAAGTAACATAATCATAAGTATATTAAACATTTAAAGGGTTTAGAATACCAATCTAAGTTCACGGGTTAGAGTTGGGAGCAAAACCGACTATAACAGTCAAAATATGACCTTTATTGATCAATAAAGCCTTAAACGAGCATAACTTGACCAAAGTAGATGAGAATGAGTCTATGTAACCTAATACTAAGTCTATTAAACATTTAAATGGTTTAGAATACCAATCTAAGTTCACGGGTTAGAGTTGGGAGCAAAAACAACTATAACAGTCAAAATATGACCTATAATGATCATTAAAGCCTTAAACGCGCATAACTTGACCAAAATAGATGAGAATGAGTCTATGTAACCTAATAATAAGTATATTAAACATTTAAAGGGTTTAGAATACCAATCTAAGTCCACGGGTTAGAGTTGTGAGCAAAAACGGCTATAGCAGTAAAAATATGACCTTTATTGATCAATAAAGCCTTAAACGCGCATAACTTGACCAAAGTAGATGGGAATGAGTCTAAGTAACCTAATACTAAGTATATTAAACATTTAAAGGGTTTAGAATACCAATCTAAGTTCACGGGTTAGAGTTGGGAGCAAAAACGACTATAACAGTCAAAATTTGACCTATAATGATCATTAAAGCCTTAAACGCGCATAAATTGACCAAAGTAGATGATAATGAGTCTAGGTAACCTAATCATAAGTATATTAAACATTTAAAGGGTTTAGAATACCAACCTAAGTTCACGGGTTAGAGTTGGGAGCAAAAACGACTTTAACAGTCAAAATATGACCTTTATTGATCAATAAAGCCTTAAACGAGCATAACTTGACCAAAGTAGATGGGAATGAGTCTAAGTAATCTAATACTAAGTATATTAAACATTTAAAGGGTTTAGAATACCAATCTAAGTTCACGGGTTAGAGTTGGGAGCAAAAACGACTATAACAGTCAAAATATAACCTATAATGATCATTAAAGCCTTAAACGCGCATAACTTGACCAAAGTAGATGAGAATGAGTCCACGTAACCAAATAATAAGTATATTAAACATTTAAAGGGTTTAGAATAGCAATCTAAGTCCACAGGTTAGGGTTGGAAGCAAAAACGACTATAACAGTCAAAATATGACCTTTATTGATCAATAAAGCCTTAAACGCGCATAACTTGACCAACGTAGATGAGAATGAGTCTAAGTAACCTAATACTAAGTATATTAAACATTTAAAGGGTTTAGAATACCAATATAAGTTCACGGGTTAGAGTTGGAAGCAAAAACGACTATAACAGTCAAAATATGACCTATAATGATCATTAAAGCCTTAAACGCGCATAACTTTACCAAAGTAGATGAGAATGAGTCTAAGTAACCTAATAATAAGTATATTAAACATTGAAAGGGTTTAGAATACCAATCTAAGTTCACGGGTTAGAGTTGGGAGCAAAAACGACTATAACAGTCAAAATATGACCTTTATTGATCAATAAAGCCTTAAACGAGCATAACTTGACCAAAGTAGAGGGGAATGAGTCTAAGTAACCTAATACTAAGTATATTAAACATTTAAATGGTTTAGAATACCAATCTATGTTCACGGATTAGAGTTGGGAGCAAAAACGACTATAACAGTCAAAATATGACCTATAATGATCATTAAAGCCTTAAACCCGCATAACTTGACCAAAGTAGATGAGAATGAGTCTATGTAACCTAATAATAAGTATATTAAACATTTAAAGGGTTTAGAATACCAATCTAAGTCCACGGGTTAGAGTTGTGAGCAAAAACGGCTATAGCAGTCAAAATATGACCTTTATTGATCAATAAAGCCTTAAACGCGCATAACTTGACCAAAGTAGATGGGAATGAGTCTAAGTAACCTAATACTAAGTATATTAAACATTTAAAGGGTTTAGAATACCAATCTAAGTTCACGGGTTAGAGTTGGGAGCAAAAACGACTATAACAGTCAAAATACGACCTATAATGATCATTAAAGCCTTAAACGCGCATAACTTGACCAAAGTAGATGAGAATGAGTCTACGTAACCTAATAATAAGTATGTTAAACATTTAAAGGGTTTAGAATACCAATCTAAGTCCACGGGTTAGAGTTGGGAGCAAAAACGACTATAACAGTCAAAATATGACCTTTATTGATCAATAAAGCCTTAAATGCGCATAACTTGACCAACGTAGATGAGAATGAGTTTAAGTAACCTAATACTAAGTATATTAAAAATTTAAAGGGTTTAGAATTCCAATCTAAGTTCACGGGTTAGAGTTGGGAGCAAAAACGACTATAACAGTCAAAATATGACCTATAATGATCATTAAAGCCTTAAACGCGCATAACTTTACCAAAGTAGATGAGAATGAGTCTAGGTAACCTAATCTTAAGTATATTAAACATTTAAAGGGTTTAGAATACCAATCTAACTTCACGGGTTAGAGTTGGGAGCAAAAACGACTTTAACAGTCAAAATATAACCTTTATTGATCAATAAAGCCTTAAACGAGCATAACTTGACCAAAGTAGATGGGAATGAGTCTAAGTAACCTAATACTAAGTATATTAAACATTTAAAGGGTTTAGAATACCAATCTAAGTTCACGGGTTAGAGTTGGGAGCAAAAACGACTATAACAGTCAAAATATGACCTATAATGATCATTAAAGCCTTAAACGCGCATAACTTGACCAAAATAGATGAGAATGTGTCTACGTAACCTAATAATAAGTATATTAAACATTTAAAGGGTTTAGAATACCAATCTAAGTCTACGGGTTAGAGTTGGGAGCAAAAACGACTATAACAGTCAAAATATGACCTTTATTGATCAATAAAGCCTTAAACGCGCATAACTTGACCAACGTAGATGAGAATGAGTCTAAGTAACCTAATACTAAGTATATTAAACATTTAAAGCGTTTAGAATACCAATCTAAGTTCACGGGTTAGAGTTGGGAGCAAAAACGACTATAACAGTCAAAATATGACCTATAATGATCATTAAAGCCTTAAACGCGCATAACTTTACCAAAGTAGATGAGAATGATCCTAAGTAACCTAATCTTAAGTATATTAAACATTTAAAGGGTTTAGAATACCAATCTAAGTTCACGGGTTAAAGTTGGGAGCAAAAACGACTTTAACAGTCAAAATATGACCTTTATTGATCAATAAAGCCTTAAACGAGCATAACTTGACCAAAGTAGATGGGAATGAGTCTAAGTAACCTAATACTAAGTATATTAAACATTTAAAGGGTTTAGAATACCAATCTAAGTTCACGGGTTAGAGTTGGGAGCAAAAACGACTATAACAGTCAAAATATGACCTATAATGATCATTAAAGCCTTTAACGCGCATAACTTGACCAAAGTAGATGAGAATGAGTCTAGGTAACCTAATAATAAGTATATTAAACATTTAAAGGGTTTAGAATACCAATCTAAGTTCACGGGTTAGAGTTGGGAGCAAAAACGACTATAACAGTCAAAATATGACCTTTATTGATCAATAAAGCCTTAAACGAGCATAACTTGACCAAAGTAGATGGGAATGAGTCTAAGTAACCTAATACTAAGTATATTAAACATTTAAAGGGTTTAGAATACCAATCTAAGTTCACGGGTTAGAGTTGGGAGCAAAAACGACTATAACAGTCAAAATATGATCTATAATGATCATTAAAGCCTTAAACGCGCATAACTTGACCAAAGTAGATGAGAATGAGTCTACGTAACCTAATAATAAGTATGTTAAACATTTAAAGGGTTTAGAATACCAATCTAAGTCCACGGGTTAGAGTTGGGAGCAAAAACGACTATAATAGTCAAAATATGACCTTTATTGATCAATAAAGCCTTAAACGCGCATAACTTGACCAACGTAGATGAGAATGAGTCTAAGTAACCTAATACTAAGTATATTAAAAATTTAAAGGGTTTAGAATACCAATCTAAGTTCACGGGTTAGAGTTGGGAGCAAAAACGACTATAACAGTCAAAATATGACCTATAATGATCATTAAAGCCTTAAACGCGCATAACTTTACCAAAGTAGATGAGAATGAGTCTAAGTAACCTAATCATAAGTATATTAAACATTTAAAGGGTTTAGAATACCAATCTAAGTTCACGGGTTAGAGTTGGGAGCAAAAACGACTATAACAGTCAAAATATGACCTTTATTGATCAATAAAGCCTTAAACGCGCATAACTTGACCAAAGTAGATGGGAATGAGTCTAAGTAACCTAATACTAAGTATATTAAACATTAAAAGGGTTTAGAATACCAATCTAAGTTCACGGGTTGGATTGGGAGCAAAAACGACTATAACAGTCAAAATATGACCTATAATGATCATTAAAGTCTTAAACGGGCATAACTTGACCAAAGTAGATGAGAATGAGTCTAAGTAACCTAATAGTAAGTATGTTAAAAATTTAAAGGGTTTATAATACCAATCTAAGTTCACGGGTTAGAGTTGGGAGCAAAAACGACTATAACTGTCAAAATATGACCTTTATTGATCAATAAAGCCTTAAACGCGCATAGCTTGACCAAAGTAGATGGGAATGAGTCTAAGTAACTTAAAACTAAGTATATTGAACATTTAAAGGGTTTAGAATACCAATTTAAGTTCACGGGTTAGAGTTGGGAGCAAAAACGACTATTATAGTCAAAATATGACCTATAATGATCAATAATGCGTTAAACGCGCATACTTGACCAAAGTAGATGAGAGTGAGTCCAAGTAACCTAATACTAAGTACATTAAACATTTAGAGGGTTTAGAATACCAATCTAAGTTCACGGGTTAGAGTTGGGAGCAAAAACGACTATAACAGTCAACATATGACCTTTATTGTCATGAATATGACTATAACAGTCAAAATATGACCTTTATTATTTCATTGGACTAAGTTTTATTGATGGAAAGACACACGATTTTTGGTTCCTTTATTGTCATGAATAATATTGTTGTCATGTTGTCAAGGTTCTTGATTCTAAGGGCTTCGCCCTTCCATGCTTAGCCATGGTTCGAGGACCTAGGAGACAACAACTTTTTAGATCATCTAACCGAAGATAACTAATTTTATGATATATATATTATTTTGTTAGGTTTGCACATAAATGAGTGGAGATCCTTTCACCGATGAGCAAATTGATGAAATACGAGACAAATGGGCATCATACTTCACCGAACATTGTGTGTAATTAACGCTTAAATGATCTCTTTTTGTGGATGTTTCATGCTATTAAAATCATATATAATTGCCTTATTATATTTTTGGTGCAATTTTGTAACGTATGAAGTGTAAAAGATTTATAGACTTGAAACTATTTAGGTGGTTTATTTTTGTAAACATATGATGGTTAACTTATATGTAAAAATCAAAGTTTTTTGGAAGTTATTGGTGGTTGATGACACTTTTGAACGTTGTATAAATGTGGCGTGAGTACAGGTTTTATATTTTTGGGATTGTTTAGTTTACACAAAATATATTATTTATTAAAAAAAATTACAAATTATTCGCGGCGTATAAACTCCCGCAATTTTACCAAAGTTGGAGGCATTCAGGTAGAAACGCCACCATACAATTCAATTAATTTGAGGCGTTTTTGCTTAATAACGCCGCAAATGAATGATTGGTTTGAGGCGTTTTTTAACGCCGCAAATCAATACCATTCATTTGCTTCCACTCTATTTGCTGCTACACCTAAAACGCCGCAAAACAATATAAAAGTGACGCCTCAAATCAATATTTTTCTACTAGTGTAATTATCCCATGAAGTCAATCATGAGGAAGCCTGTGTTGTCTGGCAGGATGACTAAGTGGACGATCCAGCTGGGATGCTACCACATCGGGTACGAACCATGAACAACAATAAAATCCCAAGCTCTTGCAGATTTATTGGCTGACTTCAGCCTAAGTATACAACAAGAAGTCGATCAAGAGGTCAGCATGTTGTCTGATAACACTACTCTATCAACACGGACAATCTTCACCGACGGATCCTCTAACATACGGGGGACAGGATTAGGACATGTGCTAAAGTCGCCACAAGGGGACATGATAGTACAATCTTACTGTTGCAAGTTTAAAGCCACCAACAACGAAGCAGAATACGAAGCTCTGATCTTGGGATTGACGTTGGCACACGACATGCACATTCGACGACACTAGGTACGCTGTTATTCATTGTTGGTTATTAGTCAAATTAACGGTTCTTATGCAGCAAAGGATTCCAAGATGCAAGCCTACCTCGAGATAGCAAAAGCACTTGTCAAAAAAATTCGACTTATGCAACCTCCAGCAAATCCCAAGAGACTAGAATACCCAGGCCGACGCCTTAGCAAACCTAGGCTCCAACATCAACCCGACCAAACTTACCACAGTTCCTATCATTCACCTTATGAACCCAGCCATCATAAAAGAAACCTTCCCAATCAACGAGCAACCTTCCACAAGTCAAACACCCACTCCTACTTCAACGCGTGACCCATACATTCACTGCCTGATGTAACCCACAAAAAAACCTTCCGAATGAAAGCCTCCAGGTTCATCTTGTTTCATGACGTCTTATTCAGAAAGTCAGTTGCAGGCCCTTACCTCAGATGCCTCGACCACGACGAGATGGAGAGGACACTCAGGAACATCCATGATGGTGAGTGTGGTAATCATGCAGGAGGACACAGCCTATCCAACAAAGCTCTAACCATGGGTTACTTCTGGCCGACCATGAAGAAGGATTCAATCGCCTTCGCAAGAAAGTGCGACTCATGCCAGCCGACCATGAAGAAGGATTCAACCGCCTTCGCAAGAAAGTGCGACTCATGCCAGCGCATTACATCCATATTTCTCTTTTTCTCAACCACCCTACATGCAGAGATGAACATGTAGGGGAATACAATTAAACATAATAACATGTGCGAAAACAATCCCCAAAGCCAGGAAGCATGTATAAAGCACAGATTAAGCAGACTTACGTTAGAAGCGTGTTTTCCACAAATTGTCAACGAACATGAACTTAGAACTCCACTTGTCGTTCCTCTACTTGGTTCACCGACACGATCAGATCCGTCTTGATTATCGTAGCTTAGACAATCGATCAAGAGTTTTTCTTTTTGGGATGAACACACTTTGGAGGCCCAGAGAGAATTAGGGTTCTCTGTGACTTTAGGGTTTGTGTGACTGAATTGTGTTATGTTGGAAAAGGGGTTAGAAGGTTATTAACATAACCTTACTAACCGACCAAGCCATAAGGCAAGGCCGGACAGCAAGCCCGCGAAAGAGCACACGAGCACGCACATCGAGCTGGGCTGTGGGCCGCGCTGCTGCTGCTGTGTCGTTGCCTTGGCCCGCGTGCACACACACGCAGCTGCTCGGCCATGGGCCAGCGCTGCTGTGTTGTGGCCTGCTTGCTTGCCCAGCGCGCCCATGGGCCTTGAGTGCTTCGTGCACTCGTCTCGTGGGCCGCTCTTCGTATTCGCGATTAATACATTTCCGGTATATTATTTATCGTTTCGTATATGACGAATCACCGTCGTATGATACGATTTATTCGTTTTGCCTAGCTTACGAATATTCGCGATACGATATACGATTCCGATGCAAGGTCGTATCGTATAATACGTTTTCCAACTAATTCCCGAAAAGCTATTAAATGAATTTCCGATTGATTTTATCCGGTGATCTGTTACGTGCCATTGGTGTGACCTTGTAGGTTCAGTCAAGAGTAAGCTGTGAGCTTAATATTCATTAGAACTCACTGATCGGAAGCATTGCTCTAGCTAGCTGTTCCGATCACTTGATCTCACTGAATTAATTGTTCGCAATTAATCTGAACCTTGGTATTAGACTTAATGCACCTTGGGTGAAGGACATATTTCCTTCAGTCTCCCACTTGTCATTCAAACAAGTGTGCATTCACATTCCTTTGTCACTTAGTGTTACTTACTGAACATAAGGTAAGATCCACGCCATCCTTATTAGGTCCAGAAGTGTTTCTCGGATTACAGAGCTCAACTGTTAAACTTTTGCAGAAGGTTAAGCCTTAACCATTCTGAGCACGGCCGTGCATTTTACAGTGTCTAACTCTCCGAGAGGCCTTGTTACAAAACAACACCATATCCTATCAAAGATAGGAGGACAATCCATTCTTGTAATCTATGAACACTCACTTTGATTCATAGTACGCCCAATAACTGCTTTTAAGCCTCCTTTTACGGTGCGACGTTTAGCTAGTATCAAAGCGAAGTAATTCTCAAACGAGAAGACATAATCGCTGATGATCTGAGGAACGGTTTCTAATAACCATTAATGAGAACTACCTATGACATGAATTTAATCTCTTAAAGCGTTCTCATGGTCAATCCGATACAAGATCCAATAAGTATCTATGCAAAAGATTCTGACATCCAGTCACTCTAGTTCAAGAAACAGAACTAAGTAATCTACTTGCAATCTAATCTTCATTAGTCATTGGTCGTCCACCTTTCAATGACCTGGATTAGGGATCCTTTATGACTTCAATATTCAAGTTCACTTATGGGTGTTTCTTTGTCGAAGAATCCATCTTGACATCCCATTTGAATGATTTGAATCACATGGACTTATCATTTAATACTAAACCAAGATTAAATGAACTATGAAATATAATTTCATAAATGATAAATGTTTAAACCAAATGCATACCAATTTGTGGGCCTCTAACCCAAAATCAAGCATTTAATGTTTTACAAATATAGGCCTTTCACCCAATACTTAAAACATTCATGGAACTCAAACTTGATTCCATTTCTGTATATGAATGTTGTGTCTCATTCAATGCAGACGTTTAGTTTATCATACTTTTCTATTCTTAGCATCCTTTCTATCGAAAGCCTTTCGATGTAAGACGGAAAGATCTTTGAATATGTTTCTAGAATGATCTAGTCTTTCGTTGTTGTTTAGAATGATAATCATATCTAAAATAGAAAATCATCCAGGTAGCAGACTTGTGATCAACCTGAGTTCATTGAAGAACTCCCACTAAAAACAATTCCCTTTTATTGCTTTTAGGCAACAATGAATTCATTCGATTATGTAGAATTTCAAATGATGCTTCCCTTTTGGAATACTCCAACCAGTTCACATAGATGTGGGAGATACATCTTTCAACTGAGAACTTGGAAACTAATCATTGATTCAGTTTCCCATGCATCACATATGGTTTAGAACCTATGTAACCACCTTTTAATCACGACGCCTAATTGCCCGTGTTTGTTTGTGGTTCGCCTAACAACAAGATTCAACTTTTGCTTAGGCAAATGCATGTAGCATCAAAACTTTAGTTATCTTCACTTCCTCTTATCAAGTTCTCATCCTACATCTCCAAATGTATTGGATGTTCTTGATACTGTTCCAATGATCTTTGATCTAGATCAATATAGATTGGTATAAACTCGTCACAATCCAATGTTCACGAGTTATCTTGGCGATCTATATATCACATCATACATGATTGATTGTAATGCAAAAACCATTTGCATTTTAAAATCCATCCATGTAAATTTTAGCTTCATTCTGTTTCAAGAGGCACTGAATCTTGCTAAAATCTTGGCATTGCCATGTGATATAAGGTGAAGGCACCTCTTTAAGGTCCTTCATGCTTAACTCTAGTGATAACAGCCTAGCTTTATACTTAGTTAAAGCATTCATAACTTAGACTTACTCATATGGGTTGAGAGTCTCTTTTGAGTCTCTTCATTGTGTTTGATTTAGTAATTACTTTTACAGAATCCAAACAACGCTTTAGATCCTATCCAATAGATCTTTAACCCAGTATGTTCTAAGTTTCGCCATGGTTCTAATATTGACAAATACTTTCAAATCTAACCATTTAGAATTTGAATATCATTTTCAATATAGAGTTATGTATCTCACATATAGAACTAGTAAACTTGACTTAGCTCCCACTAAACTCCTCATCTATAAGATGATCCATATTTTCATAAAGCTATGATTGCTCAATAGCCTTTTAGACAAATATGGTCCAATTCCCACTTGCATGCTTTAATCTACGAATATATTTCTTAAGCTTGCTCTTTTATCTAGCATCCAAAACTTTTACATTGTGTGATGTACACAATTCCTTTCTACAAGTCCAATTGAGGAAGGTGTTTTGTTTTCCAATTGCCATATTGCCATATGCAATGATTGCTAGATTTATCCAAAATAGTTCAAGCATTCCGACTTGGTGAAAAAGATTTCAACATTATCAACGCAGTGAAGTTGTTTACAATCTTTAACCACCTATCTAGCTTCTCTTTTGTATGTGTATACAATATAATCTTTGTATGTTTTGAAAACATGTTTGCAACCAATGGGAGTGAACCCTTTATGCAATTCAACCAAATCATAGATTTGATTCTCTAAGATGAAGATATTTCGGATAAAATGGCCTCAACCATTTTGTATGGCCTCGAACCATACTTGGGAATTTTAATTCGTCGTAGCTAACCTGTAAGTCCTATGTTTTTGAAGCACTTTCCAAAGTCTTCATAGTTTTCATTCCTCAAGATATCTATGTATCTATCTTGGTTGAATTCTATTCCTTATACGATTTACCTAGGTATTGAACATCAAACGTTAGTGTCTATAAAGACATTACTCAAGTCCTTTGAGTATTAGGATTCTCTTGAAGCACTTCTAAAGTCTTCCTGAAGCTCTTCCAAAGGCTTCTAAGTTCGGAGCTTTTCCAAAGACTCCTAAGTATCCTACATTTGTTTGTTGCTTGACTCGAAGTCCATTCGAGGTCAATTTTCTCCCACTTGCCTTTTTGGAAATATGATGGTTTCCTAAAAGACATTATCTTAAGCAACAACCATATGTTCTAAGATTTGTGGTAGAATCAATACCTTTTGTTTCTATGAGTCGCTCATAAAGAAACATATATCTATCCTTGAGTTTGTTTGATGAAACACTAACTCCCACTAGGCTCGACAACCCTAGATATATATGTACTGAAAAGATGTACTGAACCGAAGTTCAATCCTTATGACATCTTATCCTTAGATTTGACAACTTTGTTTAGTGTGAAAGTCACTTGAGAGTATCATTTAGAAACTATATAGGAAAATAGTCGTGATTATCGTTAATCGAAATAGATTTCGATTTCTCCATTTGGACATACCATTTTCTTATGGATCTTCGATTGTTATAATGCCATATAAACAATCTAGATAATCTTTCTTGGCTCATGCAAACATCACCTTGACCCAGCCTAGATGTTCCAAAATTCTTGCCAAGTTGATTTTATACCCTTTTGTGAATTACATTGAAGCATTTCACACATTTCACTTTGAGTAAATATAGCCATATTTTCTCAAATTCTTGTGAAATAGGTAAGTCATAAAATCCATCTTTGGCCTATGAACATAATTGTCTAGACTCTTCTAACAATAGTCCATTTCGATGTCATGTTCAACAAGCAAGACCCACGTGTCTTAAATTAACCAACTTTCAGAAATCCATGCCATGGAATCTTAGAATGTCGTGAAGTTGTTTACAATCTTTAACCACCAATCTAGCTTCTCTTTTGTATGTGTATACAATATCTTCTTTGTATATTTTGAAAACATGTTTGCAACCAATGGGAGTAAACCCTTTATGCAAATCAACCAAATCATAGATTTGATACTTCAAGATGAAGGTACTTTGGATGAAATGGCCTCAAACCATTTTGTATGGCCTCGAACCATACTTATGTTTTTTATGGCCTCAAACCATACTTGGGAATTTTGATTCGTCGTAGCTAACCTGTAAGTCGTATGTTTTTGAAGCACTTTCCAAAGTCTTCATAATTTTCATTCCTCAAGATATCTATGTATCTATCTTGGTTGAATTCTATTCCTTATACGATTTACCTAGGTATTGAACATCAAACGTTAGTGTCTATAAAGACATTACTCAAGTCCTTTGAGTTTTAGGATTCTCTTGAAGCACTTCCAAAGTCTTCCTGAAGCTCTTCCAAAGGCTTCTAAGTAAGGAGCTTTTCCAAAGACTCCTAAGTATCCTACATTTGTTTGTTGCTTGACTCGAAGTCCATTCGAGGTCATTTTTCTCCCACTTGCCTTTTTGTAAATATGATGGTTTCCTAAAAGACATTATCTAGAGCAACAACCATATGTTCTCAGATTTGTGGTAGAATCAATACCTTTTGTTTCTATGAGTCGCTCATAAAGAAACATATATCTATACTTGAGTTTGTTTGATGTAAACACTAACTCCCACTGGGTTTGACAACCCTAGATATATATGTACTGAAAGATGTACTGAACCGAAGTTCAATCCTTATGACATCTTATCCTTAGCTTTGACAACTTTTTTTAGTGTAAAAGTCACTTGAGAGTATCATTTAGAAACTATATAGGAAAATAGTCGTGATTATCGTTAATCGAAATAGATTCCAATTTCTCCATTTGGACATACCATATTCTTATGGAGCTTCGATTGTTATAATGCCATATAAACAATCTAGATAATCTTTCTTGGCTCATGCAAACATCACCTTGACCCAGCCTAGATGTTCCAAAATTCTTGCCAAGTTGATTTTATACCCTTTTGTGAATTACATTGAAGCATTTCACACATTTCACTTTGAGTAAATATAGCCATATTTTCTCAAATTCTTGTGAAATAGGTAAGTCATAAAATCCATCTTTGGCCTATGAACATAATTGTCTAGACTCTTCTAACAATAGTCCATTTCGATGTCATGTTCAACAAGCAAGACCCACGTGTCTTAAATTAACCAACTTTCAGAAATCCATGCCATGGAATCTTATAATGTTGACTTGTTGATATGGTCGTATGACATTGCCAAAGATATGTGGAACACAAATCAAATGTTTGATTTGAACCTTCTGAAGTTTGAGTGTGAAGAGATTCGTTTGTTTATTAATCAATCAACTGACTCAACCCTTAAATGACCATTTCATTCAAATAAACACTCAACGAATGTTTTTGTGTACTTTGAACGTGAGTCTTTCCGTTGTCCAAACAGAAATTGATTATGAAGATTAATGGAACATAGTACCATTAAGTTCCAGCCTTTAGAAGGACTTTAAACAAACATAATGACCCTACAATTAATTTAGCACAACTTTGCTTCATTTCCTACTTGTAGGTCAATAACCAGACTTAGCTCCCGGAATTTGAGTTCTTAACAAGAGTTTAGAACCTCAAGCGGTAATCTAATACCATAGGAGTTTATTTGCTAAGTCGTTCTTCTTTAACACAAACTTTTAGGCAGAAATTGAATATTGAATTCATTTCTTTTGTTCCCCTTACCTATCCTTTCTAGCTCGTTTTCTTATAGTCCTAAAGATTTTACTCTTTGCTTGATCTTCTTACTTTGTTATGTGTACCAAGTCCCTTTCTTTTATTCACTTTGAATGATCTCATCCAATGAGTCTATTTCATTATTGGGTCAAAAGAAAATTGGTTGTTAACCATTGGTTATATATGAGTCTTTAACTCAATACTTCATTATTCCAAAACTACCCAGTATTCTGAATATATGAGGTCTAATTGGTCTACCATTCAAATTTTAGTTTGAAAACAACCATGAAGATCACTATAAGAAAATAGCATTCAAGATACGCTCTCACTCTCCTTTTCTTTGAGAATCGCTCTCAAAAATAGTTACCAATCGATCGAAGAAATATCGCAGTTCTATTGTCCGAACGCAATAAGGTTGAAGATTTACTATTCTAAAAAATGAACTAGCAAAGAAAACATTTATCATACTTTAATAACTTGAAATAAAAGCATTCATGCAATGATCAAAGCTATTAAACATTTCATTCATGCAAAAATAAAACATGGTCCAAAATGAATGAAACGATTCCAAGACCCCAAAAGTCCTAAATCCTTAAGCAGCTTTAGCATGTCTTAAGTAGTTTAAGATTTTAGGTAAGCAAAACCTATTGCTAGTAATCTCCAAATTACTCTTGGTTAATAAATTAATGCCATAATTTATCCCATTGCCACAACATAATGTCATTGTTGTTTGAGTTGAAACCACAATCAACGTGCTCCTTTAGGACGCCTTACCACCTAAGTCAACTAAAATAGCACCTCGCTTTAGCGTAAACCTACTACCTTAGATCCTTACATTTTTGTAAGTGCTTGATTTGAAAGGCAATTTTTAAACTCAATATTACTTTGGACCTAGTTGTTTCTATGTTGGTTCGATTATTTAGTGAACTTAATCTAATCGAGTCATATGAAACAACCTATTCATGCAAAGCATACATACATTCATACATTCACGCATAATATATATATATATATATATATATATATATATATATATATATATATATATATATATATATATATATATATATATATATATATATATCAAATTGCATAAATAAATGGTGATCTAGTATGGCCCAAAACATCTTGTCTTGAAGCATCCAATCTTCATCACCTCCTTCTTAGCTTGGCATCGTCTTGAATCTTCGTTCAATTGCTAACATAAAGTTCTAAACTTAGAAATACTTGAAAATAATAAATTACATCAAAATTTCCATGGTACGCAGACCATATTTAAAACTTTACATTCAAAGATAGAATGGTACGCAGACCGTATTTAACTATCCTAAATGGCCATACTAGTCACTTGGAGTACATGCATTACATAATATATATATATTCTATGCATTCATCCATTCGTATGCTAAAACGAATGGCCCATATAAATATGCAAGTATTTACGTGAATTAATTAAAATTCACGTTCACATAAACGCGTCCAAAAAGATTAATCAATTTCAAATTATTAATCCTTAGACTTTGTTCTAAGTAAAATTGAATTTAATTAAATAATGCGACCTACGAAAATAATTAAAAATAATTATTTCATTTTAATTTCATTTAGTGGCTCCCACTCAAACCAATAATTATTCCGGATAATTGATTGTGAAATATTAAATTAAAACTCGCGGCCCAGCCCAAGCAAATAAAATATTAAATTAAATATCCCGTTAGCCCAAATTAATTCAAATAAGTCAAGCCCAACAATTTTTTTTTTAAAAAAATGTCATGTGCTTACTTGGGCTAGGCTTGCGCCCAGCCCATTAGCATTGCGTGGCCTACGAGGCACACGAGCGTAGCCCGCAGTCATCGCAGCCATCGCATGGCCTACGAGGCATGCGAGCATAGCCCGCAGCCATCGCACGCTAGTGCACGCGTACCCACGTCATCGATGTTGCCCCTGCATGCCCTGCTCGACTCGTCGCAGCGCATCGCTGCACCATTGCAAGGCTTGCGCCCTGCTATGCGCGCAGCACACGCCCCTTACCTCTCGCCCAGCGCGCGTGGCACGCAGCGTGCATGCTGCTGCCCGCGTCGCTGCGACCCGATTGCGCATGGTAGCTCGCATGGCTCGTCGAGCCACACGCCCACCACACACACGTGTTCGTGCCTATGGTTCGTGCTACGGACCAACTCAATTAAAAATAAATTTAATTTCACGAACTTGCATAAATATTATTTTTCAAAAAGTTACGATTTTTATTTTCGAAAAACAACGATTTTTAACGACTTACTAAATTCAACGACAATCCAATTTCGTAAAATATTAAATCAAAGGCTAACCTTATTCAAATTTTTAAGAACGAACGAATCAACATTAAAAATTTGAACTTTTATATAATAAAATCCAAAACTTTAAATCGTTCATTAACATTTAAATTTCAGATTTTAATAATTAGGTTTAAGTGCGATTAAAATTAATGAAACCATTCAAAATTTTAATCCAATAATTTTAAAATTAGCCACTGACCCATGAAATTATATCCCCTTTCCCAATTAACCGAATTATTAAACCAAAATTAATTAAAATTAAATTAGGGTTCCAAATTTTACGAATTGGGGAAAGGTAAAATTAGGGTTTATACTTATCGGAAAAGTCTGAAATTTTCACCATAGTTCAAGAATATACCCAGTAACATTGTGTCAAAATTTCAAGCAATTCCAAGTAGTTTAGGTTGACCTTTTTATTGAATTACTGTCCAATACTTTTAATTTTTATTAAAAAAATTAACAAAAACGCCCAAAAAACGACACTTCGAGGCCTGTTTTTGCAATTCCGTTCCCATTAATTGATCTTAGAAAATCGTTTTCAATCAGATTAGGGTTTTAAAAATCGGAAAAACAAATCGTTTTGATTTCGGAACAGATTATTACGCAATTCATCCAATAATTCGTAAAAATTCCGAAAATTCAACAAAAAATTCCAAAATTTCGACAGATGCAAAACCAAATAAATCATGCTAAAACATGCTTTGAATACATAAGGCTCATGATACCATTGTAGGGGAATGCAGTTAAACATAATAACATGTGCGGAAACAATCCCCAAAGCCAGGAAGCATGTATAAAGCACATATTAAGCAGACTTAAGTTAGAAGCGTGTTTTCCACAAATTGTCAACGAACACGAACTTAGAACTCCACTTGTCGTTCCTCTACTTGGTTCACCGACACGATCAGATCCGTCTTGATTATCGTAGCTTAGACAATCGATCAAGAGTTTTGCTTTTTGGGATGAACACACTTTGGAGGCACAGAGAGAATTAGGGTTCTCTGTGACTCTAGGGTTTGTGTGACTGAATTGTGTTATGTTGGAAAAGGGGTTAGAAGGTTATTAACATAACCTTACTAACCGACCAAGCCATAAGGCAAGGCCGGCCAACAAGCCCGCGCAAGAGCACACGAGCACGCACAGCGAGCTGGGCCGTGGGCCGCGCTGCTGCTGCTGTGTCGTTGCCTTGGCACGCGCGCACACACACGCAGCTGCTCGGCCATGGGCCAGCGCTGCTGTGTCGTGGCCTGCTTGCTTGCCCAGCGCGCCCATTGGCCTTGAGTGCTTCGTGCACTCGGCTTGTGGGCCGCTATTCGTATTCGCGATTAATATATTTCCGATATATTATTTATCGTTTCGTATACGACGGATCACCATCGTACGATACGATTTATTCGTTTTGCCTAGCTTACGAATATTCGCGATACGCTATACGATTCCGATGCAAGGTCGTATCGTATAATACGTTTTCTAACTAATTCCCGAAAAGCTATTAAATGAATTTCCGATTCATTTAATCCGGTTATCTATTACGTGTCATTGGTGTGACCTTATAGGTTCAGTCAAGAGTAAGTTGTGAGCTTAATATTCATTAGAACTCACTGATCGGAAGCATTGCTCCAGCTTGCTGTTCCGATCACTTGATCTCACTGAATTAATTGTTCGCAATTAATCTGAACCTTGGATTAGACTTAATGCACCTTGGGTGAAGGATATGTTTCCTTCAGAACAGGTCGCTACAGTCAGAGTCAACTGACGACTCCGAGACGGGGGACAACACGAACCCATCGCAATCATTACGCAGAGGATAACACACACGCTAGATTATTCCCAAACCAGCTAAGTAACTCAACAACTCGATCCTCTCTTTTCTTATTTTTCTATTTTCTTACCATTACTGACTAAAGCATCGGAGGGTCGTTGTCACACCCAACGACCAACCTTGACGCCTCTGGCTCGTCTTGTAGAACACCCAATCTTGACGACCCAACCTGGGACAACTTCAAGACGTGTATATACATTACACAAATCCTAACAACATGATCTCGTTACCACATCCTGACTTTGTCAAGTACCTTCTAAACTTATCTCTTGTCAAATTTTGATTTATCCCAAGTAATCTCGTATTCACTTAAGCATCAGAGGGTCGTTGGCTAACCCACCGGCCAATCGTCACGCTTTGTTCGGTTGACAATACGACATTATCTTGGTAGATAAGGAATTTGGTGCAAGTTAAAAAGATGAGTGCAGTACTCAAAGTGGGGATGGAAACATATTGGCAAACACAAAATGCCAGGAATATTTTCTTACCACTTTGTTTCGACGTCTTACAATTACAAAGTTACACTTACAATTACAAAGTTATACTTGCAACTACATTAACAAACTACGAATTACATTTTACATATGACATTTACATATTACATTTACATATTACATTTACATCTTAAATTTCATTCACATGACGGGCATATGTTTACATTAACACACAAGTACAATAAAACAGCTGTGGGGTTGAAGTTATCGCAACAGCAGGGTCAAGAGTCCACAACCTGCAAACACAAACAACCACCCAAAAAATACCAATACACCGAAACCACCAAGGCAGAACCAAAATATTCCAAACCAAGTTTGTGATATCATTATCCTACTTAATAAAAATGTAACCCCTACAAGACTGCCGCCGTTAAGGTGAAATACATCCAAATATCTTGCTGACCCTCTTGGGCCAACCAAAAAAAAACATTATCCAAACTACACATACTTAACAAAAAGAGAAGAAGGAGGAGTCTACTCAGGCTGAACATCTAGGTTGCCATTCTCTGCTTGTTCACCATCATCTAGTGTCGTCTCGATATTGGTGTTGGGACTTGTGGGTGTTGCGCCTACCTCAACATCATCATTGTCATCCTCGGCACTAGGGGGGACATACTCATCAGGGAATGCTCGACGAAAGTTGTCGATATCAGCCTGAGGGGGGCAACCATCTTGTTAGCCATCCAAACACGCCTTCATCAGACTCAGGCTAAAAATTGAATTCGACATTCTATGTTTGTTCACCATCACCTTGTACCGTCTCAACGTTGGTGTTGGGACTGGTGGTAGTTGCGCCTACCTCAACATCATCATCGTCATCCTCGGCACCAGAGGGAATACTTATCAGGGAATGCTCGATGAAAGTTGTCGATATCAGCCTAAGGGGGGCGAACCATTATGTTTCCCATCCAAGAATCCTTTCATCAAGTCAAACCTGGTTTTCCACATATAATAACAGGCACACTCCCAATTTTTCTTCTTGACCTTGTCCAGCGACGCCTTCAACTCGACATTTTCATCAGACAACACCTCCATGTCGTCAGTCAGAGTTACAACATCAACCGACAACTTCGGCTTTGTAAAACCTCTATCGGGATGACCTATCAGCCCCTATAAAAACGCCAACCATGGAAAACTCAGTCTCGTCACCCTACATTGTCTACTTATTTATTCTAAGTTACATAATAATTCTAAGCATTTACCTGTCGATGTTAGCATTTTCTAAGGATCGGTTGGCATTCTTATTGTCATCATTACATCTTTTCGGTTAATAAGAAGTCGGGAAGTTATTTTCCTCCTTTTTTTTTAGTTAAACTCATTTTCTCCTTTGAACTTCCCGGAATAATTCAAAAATGGGTTTGGGGATAATTTTTAGGGGGAAAAATACCCCTCCTCGTTACGTGGAAAGGTGGACCATCCAAATGGTCATAAGACAGCCATCAAAGCAGTAAGAAAAGCAAAGTTAAAATGAAGGGATGGTTACAAACATTGAAAGCAAGGTTGAAATCAAGGGACGGTTACAAAGATTGAAGGCTAGGGGAGTTACACCCAATAACTCCTTGAATTAATGATTGTTTTATGTTACAAATCAAGTACTCATGTATATATAGGAGATTGTATGCTCATTGTATACGGACGACCACTTTGCATAATAGTATACTACCCCCCATTCCTGTAAGAGCTTCTCATCTTTGCTCCCATCATCCTAGTGTTTTCTTGCTTGTTCGGATTGTCAGCACCCCCCCCCCCCCGACCAGTTCGACCCTAGGTAGAATTTGTCCAATACAGATGATACTCCCTTGGACGTCCATTCTGACCTTCTGGTGTAGCGAGGAAGGTACGGCCTTTAGATCATGAATCCAAGGTCGACCGAGGAGTAGATTGAAGCTAGCTTTGATATTGAGCACTTGAAAGCTTACTTTGTGTTCAGTAGGTCCAGTTCACAAAAGGAGAGTTAGGGTCCCCATGGCCTCACGGCCAGTATTTTCATATGCACGGACACCTTGAGATGAGCTAGTAAAGTCTGTCTGATTAAACCCAGATTTTCAACAATGCAAAGTGGGCATACATTGATGACTTACCCGTTATCAACCAAAGTCATGGGGATGATCTTGTCTTTGTATTCCACAGTCAAATAGAGGTCTTTATGATGACCCGCCCCTTCAGGTGGGAGGTCTTCGTCAGTAAATGTGATCCCTTCATCCAGATTTGCAAGGAGGCCAACTAGGTCATTTGGAGTGGTTTCTGGGGTATTGTTCAGCTTGGCAAGAGCATTGGTCAAGGCATTGCGGTGTTCAACTGAGGAAATTATGAGTTTCTAAATGTTGAATTCGGCTTTGGTCCTCTTTAACTGTTTGATAAGCGGGTTATCATCGACGGAAGTTGGTATCTCAGGGGTAAGAGCAGCTCTATAGGTCGGTACTTAGATTCTTCCCTGACCGGGTCATAACTTGAACATTGTTTTAAGCTTTATTGTCAAGATACCAATCAGCATACACAATTTCCTGGCATTCACCACCTTCAAATAATTCCCCAATATGAGGGTTATGGTATACATCCTCATCGTCACTTGCCCATATACCACAGATATCATTTTGAGAGAAATCCGTCAAGAAATAAGATGTTGGGTTTTCGTTGGTTTCAATATAGCTCAGGGGGAATATGGTGCCTCTGCTTTATCAATATAGTTCATAGGATTGAGGGGAACCTCTATATATCTAGCATGGCCCCTGGAATAAAAGAGAGCCTCTTGATTTTCCTCGAGTACCTTCAGACGAGCCTCGGCCTCTTTAACCCGTTCATAGAGATCGACAATAGCTGGAACCAATGAAGCCATTCTTGACTTTTGAAGTAGAGAATCTGATGAGCCTTTGAGTCCTAAGTAGAGAACATGAAATAACTTTAGAACTTGAACTCTACCCGACTCAAGGACATGATGATATGCATGCAGATGGAATGCGACCTAGACCGACTCTATGTTCCACCCCGCTAACTGGGGATTTTATATTTAGCTATTTTAGGGAATTCTAGCCTTTTGTAGTTTTTGAACTTGTATTGATATTTGCAACCCATTGGAAATGTTTCTTGGAAGAGCCTCATCCTTTTGTGTCTTTGAAGGATTTGATCTAGACATATTTCAAGCGAATTTCAACCCGAGATAGGATTTGCATTTGAATATTTCAAGGGGATTCCAACCCGAGTAGAAATATTTTACGGGAGTTTCAACCCGGTTTGAATTGTATTTGAGCTAGAAATATTTTAGGGGAATTTCAACCGGCATAGATTTTGTACTTGAACGAAGAATATTTCAAGGGGATTTCAACCCGAGGTAGAATGTAGTGTTTGTATTATTTTCAGAGATTTTCAACCCGAGGTGGAATTTTGTATATGATACTATTTCTAGGGATTTTCAACCCGATATTGTACAATGTGGCTTTTTGTATTATTTTTGGGGATTTTCAACCTGTCATAGATTCGAAAATTGTATTACTTTTGGAGATTTTCAACCCATCGTGATTCAGAAATTGTAATATTTTGGGGGAATTTCAACCCATGGGAAGTATTTTGCATTTGGTATTATTTCTGGGGATTCCCAACCCGTTGGAAATATTTTGAGATGATATTTGAGGGTCATGACTCGATGGGGTAGGCAAAGATTTTTGGACTCGTAGTTTAATGGATCGTAACCATTTGAGTTTGGAATTTTAGGAGGAGTAATTTGATTTGTATTGTAAATGAGACTTTGAATTTTGAAATCTAGCCTTGAGGGCTTTTGATTTGGGATTGAAACCGGCATTATAACTCCATGAATTTGGACATTTGAATTTAGTATTTGGATTTGGAATAGAAAATCCGGCATCATGACGCCATGAATTATTTAGTGACAACAATTATTCGATAAAAGATGCAAATAATACACGTATTATTCACTTTTCAAGATTCGGAGTAAATACAAAGTAATAAAATGCATCAAATTATACACTAAAATGAAATGTAGTATTCACTTTCAAGATTATTAGAAAAGAAAAGTAGTAGCAAAAAATATGAGTATTAATATGCCCAAGATGTGTAGGAAAAAAAAATGCTTTAATCGGTAAAAGATTAATGTTAAATACAAAGTACTAAAAAGAAGAAAATCATGCATGCCCGTGTATTTATATACTAAAGACGTAGAACCAACCAAACAAAGTAGCAACAAGATTGATTATTAATGTTCGTAAAATAATGAGTAGTTCTAGAGTTTTATATTGGACGAAAATGAAGATCAAGATATGCAAGATCAAAGGCCAAAACTATCTGGTTTTTTAAGGGAAAATCAATATTTGACTTGGTTTTATTGGTTATTACTTCGACCTTGCACAATACATTTTAGGCTGCTTAGCTACTGAAATAATATAAGTTCCAGCAGACCAGTTCAATAGACTATAACTAAATACTCTTCAGCTCATATTGAGATTAAAATTAAAAGGGAAATAGTTTACATTTATGTAGTTTAATAGATGTAATCGGCTCATGGAAAAAAGAATTCTCAACCAAAGCAACCTAAGTTGTTTTCGTGGGTGCTTCATACACCGTACCAATAGAATATTTTAATCCAGAACATTTGTATATTGTTAGCTATGTGACGCAAATCGATTGTGAGAAGTAGTGCACGTGATTAGTCAATATATTGCGAGCAAAATAACAAAACAGAAAAACATAATATGTTTACTTTTTTTTTACATTGGTACCATTTTCGTCATGTGAGGGGATGAATATTACGTTGTTTCAATATTTATGCGTTTGGTTCATGTTCAGATCGATGATATCTATATTTTCTTTACATGAACTTTGTGAATACTTTTTTCTAGCCTATTGTTTGTGGTTATTAATGGTAGTAACATGCACGCATCGCGTGCATACAAGACTAGTAGGTAATATGAAAATTCACCTGACAAATTAAACACCCTATAATATTATTTATTGTAACAAGTGACTGTAAAGGGGAGCCCTTTAAAACAAGATAAGTCCAAAAGGTTATGTTATTCTTAGTTAAACGAAATGTCATCTATTTTTAAATAGACCCCTTAAAGGTTGTATTTTTAGAATCAAATTTCCTAAATATAAATAGATATGATCAGCACGCCTAAACAAATACATAGCTCATTACCAAGAAAAAATATTGTTATGCTCATATCATTGGTGTTCCAGGTATGAAACAATGGGATTCGGATTGAAGGTCCTTTCGTTGTATGGAAGATGTAGCTTGTTCTTGAGTGTAATGAGCCCATTAATACATGCACACAAGTAAGGTTACAGGCCTCGGGGGTGGTTCCGAAAAGACCCCTCTGATGCGTAAGTAAGCACTAGGTTCGGATCTAGAGAGAATGCTCTAGATAAATGTATGTGTGAAGGCAATAAATGAATATACCTTGATGTATGCGCTAAGGAAGCATATATATATATATATAGTGTTTGTGTAGTAATGCAACTAGGGATTTACTATGATTGGGCCTTGGGCCGTTTAGATGAGGCATGGAGCCTTTAAGGGAAAGTCGACTTTATGTTATGTTAGCCAAGTGGGCTTTTGGGCTGCATATCCAATTGATAGCCAATTGGACACCCAATTACCCAAATAATAGGTTAGTCACATTATCTTCCAACATCATTAACCTTTTTTCTCTTGGATTATCTGAATTGAACATGCACCTCTAACAATTTTGACCAACTAAAACTGCACATTATGTTACCGGTTTATTTCAGGCCAAACTTTGTGCTATAAAGAAAAAGATTGTTGTTTCCTATCCAAAAACAAATGAGGATAAGAAGTGATTAAAAGACATAAGATTTTCAATTGAAAAAACAGAACCCATTCTGTAAACAGACGGCTTTAATCAGCGTAACTTACAATAGCATTTTAAGCATCTCATTGACGAGAAAAAGAAACACCACAATTCACAAACAAAATAACACAAAAACTTACAACTTAACATATAGTACAATAACATAGAAGTATCATACAAGATACAACCAAGACTCATATGATGTCTGCTCGCTCTCCTCCTTTGAGGAGATGGCTCCCTTCATCTTAATAACAAACAAATCCAGAATTAAAGGGTGAGAAAAAGAAAAATGAAAGAGCATTGGATGCTACTTTTCATTTCCCTTTAAAAAAAAGGAAAAAGAAACAGCCGTGCATTATTCTTCGGAATGAGACAATTTAACGATGATTTAATCACCGTGGAAGTTAGGGGTGGAAGTTAGGGGTAGAAGTTAAGACGAGATGTATAAGTGGCTGTCGGTGACCAATTCCGTGGAATAACATCCCTAGTTGATAGACTTCTACCCGTTGAAAGTGTTGTCAATTTAACTGAAAATGGGCCTTTCAAAGGTCCCCCAATTATGCACCAATTTGCTCCCCACAAATGCGTCATTTCTATCCATTCATTTGATGTTGCCTGCCATTTTCAATTAAAACCAACTCACATGTTAGCTTTAACTTACATGCTTCCAAGTCCCAACTCTTCCAATCATAACGTCTACTTAATACAATTTATTATCCAATAATTTTGTCCAATATAGGTTTTGGAATTTATTAACCAATAACACTGTCCAAAATAACATCACAAAAATGTTTTGGAAATTTTTGCATGATAGCGTTGTTTGGAGAAAAACTCCAGCTCAAGCTCTAGCTTAAGCTCAAGCTCTAGCTCTAGCTCAAACTCAAGTTTAAGTAGAGAGTAGAGAGAAACGACAAACTAAAAGCGAAGATTAAAGGCAGGGGATGAATATGTCTAGTTTTGCATAATATAGTTAACATAATGCTCATTATAAGTAATGCGATGATTTGAAAATAACATAACATATATAGTATTAATTTGGTGAGACATTACTGAATATTGAACCTCAAGAAATGATGATTTTGCTACAACTGGATTCAAAATTCTAATAATCATGTGCTATTGGCCAATGAATGCTCTATCCTAACTCATTCCTTCATATTGAATCATCCTTTCTTTAATGGAAATTAAATAAAATTTAAAGAAAATTAAAGATACGGTACAATCTATTAATTTTGTCTCATTAACTAAGCTTTTTATAGTGGAGAACCCATTTGATGCTACACCTTTAAAACCTTATTCACTGACTATGGAGTAGTTCTTTTGTGTCATTGCTATATACGAAGTATGCAAGTATTTAGTGGAGATGACTACGAAGTATGCAAGGAAGTAAGGATAAATCTTATTAGCCGGGTATATTGAATCTCAACCAATCCTTTTCTTCAATTAATCACTCTAATCTAAGACATAATTTTTTAGTTTGAATTACAACAAAATTAGTTGGTAATTCCTGCTCTTCTGTAAGTAAGTAATCATATCCTTTGAGTAGATACTGCCCACATGAGCTAATAAAACTAATTAGCTAGCTCGTCAATGTTGTACTAAAATGGCGGATCATAGGTATGGCTTTGGAGGGTCTGGCCTCCCGGCCGAAAATTTTTATAGTGTAATTTTAGTTATGGCCCCCCCTAAAATTTGTTTATAATTGTATAATTACATAGTATATTGCTTAATTTTTTTCTACCGGCCCCTCTTATAAAACCGTTCAAGGTCCGCCATTCCTCCTTTCGTTTTTACTCGTAATATTGGTTACTTTTACGCATGTCAATGCAGAACTTTAATCATTAATGTCTTTATTTTTTTAAAGCAAAAATCATACTCCCTCAGTATTTTGATACGAGTTACACTTTCTAAAAGCGGTCGCATTTTAATATTTTCTCTGTTCTTTTTTACTAGCATCATTTAATATTTCACGCTTGCCATTGCAAATCTGTAGTCATTAATATCCCTAATTGAAATTTTATAAATTTATAAAAAAAATTGAAAATTTGAAAATTTATATATCGAGAAAAATTTAACAAAATCTCACATGACCATATAATTCATCATGCATAAATTACAAAAATTGTTATAAGAGGGGGTGAATAGTGTAAAATTATAAATTGTGCAACTAAAAGAAACGGGAGGCAATATGAATTACACTTTCTATTATAATATTTTTTTTACTCTATTATTATTTCTTTCTTTAACTCATGGTCCTCATTTCCAATTATATTAATCATTCTCTACCTCCTACGATTCCTACACACACCCACATCCTCTTTTTCCCATAATTAATTATTCACCCACTATTAATTTCTAAGAGTATGTTTAGCAAACACCAAGAATTTGAACTTCAACCTAATGAAATATAATATATATTTTTTCTTTTCCCAACAACAACATTTGAGCGTTTAACAAACATCGTAATTTTACAAGTATGCATCACTTTTTCCTCATCTGTTTTGCAATTAAAAAAAATATTGTTTGATCATCACCCTTTGCCACATGTCAAACATTTATTGCATCAAAAAGGTTTTTTATTTGGTTTCACATTCTCTCTCTCTCTCCTTTTCTTTGTCATTTCTCTACCTATATTATACTACCTTCGTTCCACAATACATTCATCATTTATCATCTAAACACCATCATCAAACTTTGACAAAAAAGTCTATTTTTTTTAAATGACACAATTATTTAGGTACGTTTGTCAATGCACGATTTCAAACATTAATATTTTCAATTATGAATAAAAAAATATAAAAAGTTGATATTAAAAAAAAAATCATTGAGACGGATCTAATACGAACGCTCACGACTATATTTTTTCTTAAGTATAAATCATGAAAGAAAATCAAAGAAACTTATGTGGATAGTATCCAAAACCCAATTATGTCAGGTAAATATAAAAGGGAGAAGTATATACAAATATATTTTTGTCCTTACAAGATCATGCTTTGTACTAGCATTAATTAAGAGCCGAGAGGTATTATTTGATGAGAACATCTCGTGATGCTTTGATGTAGAAAGTCACATAAAACTTAAAAGTAGGGTCCTTTTGCATGTTATAGGACTGGAAATCTTTAGCAAAGAGGGGTCAAGCTAAGGCATGATACGCACTCTATTGCGCACACTGCGGATTTACACTTTGTGACGACCAAAACTGACACAAATTCATTACCTAAATTACATTAATTTTTATAATCTTCAATTCTTTAGTTATAAACTTATAATTGTGCCATTACAGTCTTGCTGTTCCGTGATATTTGGGATTTTATGTTTACTGATTTTTGTATTACAAAAAAGCTGATCAATTCTTTATAAAATTTCTACCACTAGGAAAAGATATTGCCCATTTAGATTTGAGTGCTTTTTAAAAACAAACGAGTTAAAGATGTAACTTTCTTTTTTGAACATGCACCACATCAAAATTGTCTTTGTTTTTTATAATTAAAAAGTATAAAAACAATATCTATACTGATTCACTTTAAAGCAAAAGCAATTTTCCATACCCAAAAAAAATTAAAAAAATGGATGTAATACCTCTTTTATGTGCATTGCACCTACATCTCCATCTCCATCCTCGAACTCCACTAGAAGAGAGAGCCAATAGTTAGTGGAGCCTTCGTTTACATGGAATGCAACCTTCTTTCCGGGATATTTACATGGCGTCCTAAATTTAAAACAAACAAAAGTCAAAAGAGTAACTCAAACATGAAAACATATATACTTCGTACAACCGACAACAATCCGTCCACTTTTTTTTATTACTATAAAAAACATTTTTACATTAACAACTTTATGAAATTTTTATTGTAATTTACTACCTTGAACTATATTTTTGTTTTGGAATTATTATTAGATTACAGTTTTCTCATTTTAAAATTAAATATTTTTTTCTTTTCCAAATAGTTTTAAGTGACTCAAAATTCAATATGCTCTTTTTTCTATAAAAATATCATAGATAACGGTATTTCAAAGTAACTCGTTTGATACTTCACAAATATTTTAAAAGTTCACAAGTAATTTTTTAATTCGTTTGATCTTTAAAAAAAATTAAATACACGGTTTCTTTGGAATCCTTACACATAAGAATGATGATGGATATTGAATCATTTAAAACGATTAAAATACGAAATTAATATTTTAATTTAAAAATGAGAAAACCGTAAATAGATAGAAATCCACGGGAAAAAAAAAACATACTTTAAAGTAGTACTACCTCTATTTCAAAATGATCCCTACAGTTACTATTTGCACAAATAGTAAAACAAAATAAGAAAAATCTGTTAATAAAAGTTGGTGTATATAATAAAATATAGATAACGTAGATATGTAAAAATGTGGGTGGGTGCAAAAAAAATTGAATAAAGTAATATAAAGTGATTAGAATTTTGTAAATGTTGTAAGGTAAGAAGGATAAGATATTAAATTTTCTTTGTCCAAAAATATAACAAAGAACAATGTAAAGAACATTATGAAACGAATCATAATAAAAAATGTAAAGATCAATTTGAAATGGAGGTAATAAATAATAATAAAAATTTCATAAGTTAGTTAATACAAAATTCGTGTGAGTCGACACTCTTGCCATTGCACAATTTTGACCACCAATATCTTTAACTGCATATTATAAAAACTTATGAAATATTAATATTTTAAAAATATATGTTAAGATGAAGCCAACAATATATTATATGGTAACTTTTGTTTTCATATACTAGAAATAAAATAAGGTCAAAGTGAGTTATGTAAATAGCGGAAAAAGTCAAACTAGTGCGTGTATTCCGGAACGGAGGGAGTAATAAATAAAATCTTAAGACCAATCAATTCCAACTTTTACAACTTAAGATTAGCGATTTTTCCGTGATTAACAAAAGTAATCTGCATCGATGAAGTCATGACTTAGTGGTTAAAACTAGGGGTTTTTGTATAATAGGTTGTAAATTTGAATCATCTTCATCTTATTCTTATTGCTTACTAGACCAGAGTTGAAAATTTTAGACCAGATCAAACTAGAAAAATAGAAAATCACTCCCAGAAAATGTTCAGACTTAAGATTCACTAGCCCAAAAGTCAAAAAAATCAAGTCAGGTGAATAGAGTAAAGCCCTTCAATTATTTATTACAAAACAATACTACCTCCGTCCCGATTTTATAGTCTTGTATTCTATTTGAGACGTCCCAAATTTATAGTTTTGTATCTACTTTTGGCCATTAATTTTCTAACTTTCCCATACAGTATATTCCACTTTTACACTTTCTTATACATTATATTCCATTTTTCCACTTTCCCATACACTTTTCCACAATATATTCTACTTTTCTTAAACCCATAATTTTAGTCAAACAAGACTATAAAATTGGGACGGAGGAAGTAGCTACTTTCACCGTCTCTTTTTGTTCTTTACATTTTTCTTTTTAAGTGTCCCAAAATATTCTTTACGTTTCCTTTTTATATTATCACATTAATGCTTTAATATTCTATTGAAATTTGTGTCAAATGATTATTTTAACTAATTAAATTCATTAGGTCATTTAATGTCTCACACTTTTTCATTTGGACATTAAATTTTTCTCATTTTTTCTCATTTTTTTCAATATCAGAATTTTGATAAAAGTAAAAACATTGTAAATAAATGTAATTTGTCTTATTTAAATTAAAAAAATAAAGAAATATAAATGCATATTAATTAATCGTTAATACGCATGTAAAATACAAAACATAAAGAACAAAATGAGACTGATGAGGGAGTAGTAACCAAAGCAATCCGCAACTGAAAATAAGACTTTGTAGTCGCATGATCCGTGGTCACACAACCATAGTTTTCAGCATTTCAATAATTAGTTAATTTTTCTCTTTTACAGCATTCCAAACACGATACTTGTACCCCATATGATGTCTGAATCAGAAACAAAAATAAAAAAGAATTTTAACAAAATAAAAAAGAATTTTAACAAAGTAAGTACTACGTATTCTGTAAAAAAGTATCCAAGGCGGAAGCTGATACATATATCCTCTGAGTATGGAATAGTGTCATATCTTTGACTCTCATTGGTTGTTTTCACATAAGCAACCCCACATGGGATTTAAATTTAAATCTAAAATAACAACCCACATGCAATTTATAAATTTAAATCAATCACAGCTTAGGGTATAACACTATTCCATACCCAGAGGATATATGTAGCTTTTTCGAGTCAATTGGCAATAGAACGGTCAATAGTGAGAACTGAGAACATTAAAAACAGTTGTCAGTCAAAAATCAAAATCATGAACATCACAAAAGCTTCCAGGTCAAAAAGCCAAATGCATGGGTACAAAAAGCACCCCAACTTCCCAAATCTGCCCCTACTGATAGTATAACATTAAATTAGCTGATACTACAGAGGAAGGAAGTGGGTAGTCTTGACTCTTGAGCTGCTTTCAGTTAACTTCATTAACACCAAACTAGCAACTAATTTAACTAACTAAAAAAAAGCGAAGGAAAGGGTGCTTGTAGATTTGTTTTTGACGTGAAAAAAAAAACAAAAACTAAAATTGAAAAGGCAAAGAGAGAAGTGACCTTCGGTAAATGACGTTAATGACCCCACGGTTCCTAATCTGACCACCTTCACCCGAGACGGCTAAGCGACCGAATGCGGCCCCACTGAGGTCAAAATGGGTGTTTCCACCGGAGCAGTAACCACCAGGACACTCATCAGTGATAACAACAGTAACGGCTCTCCTTGAACAAAGCTCACTGTCCAAACACTTGACTTTGTAGCACGCCCCACATCCTTCCCCGCTTTTGAATAGGATCGGGCTAACCGCACCGACACGTGCCCTAAATGGTCTCACATCCACCAAGGATCCATACCCGCATGCCCCACCTGCATCAATTTTCCGTTTCATTAATCACAGATTCCCAATCTCGTGTATCATCTCAAATTAATCACTACTTTAGCTACCTACGTAAATATTACTACTGGATACAACAAAAAGTAGAGCCTTCTCTTCCAAATTCTAAGTCCCATCATCTCTGTTATATAAGGGAAAGATGCGAGATTATTTTAGTAAATTTACTTTTGGTGTTTCCTTGGATTACTAAAATATTCTTCATGTTTATAGAACAAAGAATATAATGACAACGTAATCTATAGGAAAAGCCCAAAAAAACATTTTAATCAATTTAGCCTTTTAAATAAATTCTTAACATTTTAATCAATTTGTTTAAATGCGTTAAGCTCTATCTAACTGTTTCTTATAGACGCATGCATCACATCTGTATTATATTTTTACATATTATTTTGGATTTAAATATAATAACACAAAACTGTTTATTATAATAACACAAAACTGTTTATTATATTCGCATATATCACATATATTAGACTAGTTTGGTGTGATAACAAAGGAAGAAAGTACTTACAATTGACAAACTCAAAAAGGACTTTATTTGGTGTGATAATATTGACCCATTTGACAACAATTGTTTTAGTTCCAAATTCCAATGCAATTGTATAGTAATTCTGTTACTACATTTCCCATTTTCCTTGCCTCGTTTTTTTTAATTGTTCATTTACTTTTTGGTAAAATTTTTCAATCTACGTATTTCTTTTGAGTTGGGTAGTTAATTGAAGAGTGTAGGACCAATTAACTAAGTCATGTCCCATAATTTAAACCTATGAGACTAAATTAGATCCTATGGAATAAGTTAAAGAAAAAGACAGACCTTTCGCATTACTAACAAAAACAAGAATGCAACGCTCAATTAGTAAAGCTAATCGCTAATTTAAAGAACAGAGTTGAAAATTGGCGCATAATTATTAACTAAGGTATATACAAAAACTTAATTGCAGAAATTACGCGGAGAAAATAAGGCAGGGGTGGAAATGTATAAAACAAAAAAACAAAAAAATTAAAAAATTGAGAAAGGGAGGAAAATTAAGCGCGCTCACCATCACTGCCATCGCCGTTAGGCTCACCATACCAAGTAGCGGTAGCGGGTTTCCAATGTGGGATGGACTTTTTGTACAATTTTGCTGCATCCGCAAACCCGAAAACCAAAAACGCTCCAAGTAGAAAAAAGTTCAAATGCTGTACAAAAGACCACATTGTGGGTAAAATGTACAAGTACTCGCAAATAGACGAAGACCGACAAAGAGGGGGAGATGGTGGCGGAAGGTGGTGTGAAAGAGAAAACTACCGACACTTCTCTTTTTGGGGGCAACAAAGAAGAATGCTCTTCTTTTGTTTACCCTAGAACAAGGGGGAAAAAAAAAGTGGAGTAGTAGTAGTGTTAGTTTGTTCTGTTTTTCAGACCCAAACTGGACGCCTTGTTTTATAATGCCCCAAAAAGTCACCCACACTCATATAATATTCCTGTTCCATTTGTAATTTATATTGTCACTACTTATGAGAGTGATGGATAGCTCAGTTGGTTAGAGCTTCCATCCCGGTTCCAGGTGATCCTGGGATCGATTCTCATCCCCGCCCTTGTGGCTCATTTGCACCAAAAAAAAAATATTGTCACTACTTATTTATATGCAAAAAAAGTACTTTACTTATTCCAATTTTATTACGTCATTTATCTTTTAAAATATTTTACAAATATTACATCATTTTCATTTAGAAAATAAAATACTTCTTATTTGTTTTCACTCTACATGTACTCGATATACCCTTACATATTAGTATCTTCTCCGTTTTAAAAAAAAAAAATACAACACTTTTAATTTCGCCACTATTTATTTACTAATTTTGACTATAAGTTTTACTCCCTCCATCCCAAAATACTCGAAATGGTTTAACAGGCACAGAGTTTAATGCATTGTAATTGACTTATTATTTAATTAGATGCTAGTTCGTAATAGGGTATTTTTTTAATATAATATACGTAGTGGGATGTGTGTCAAACTTTTAAAGGGGTAGGGGTAGGGGTGGGGGTGGGGGTAATGGAATTTTTTAATTTTTTTAGGAGTAGGGATATAGGTGGGTCATTGGGTAAGTGAGAAGTTCATATAATTTTAATACAAAATTTCATTTTTAGAAACGTTGTAAGTAATCCGGGACGACCTTATAAGGATAGCATTTTGAGTATTCCGAGACGGAGGGAGTACTAGTTTATAAAACGCGAATGTTGTAAGTAAAATGTTGGTGGATTGATTTCATTGTATATTTTCATAATATTAAATTACTCTCTCCATCCCAGATTAGTTGTTACACTTCTAAATTAGGAATAACCCCATAATTATTATATTGTGTCTCTCTTCCCACTATTTTTTTTTTGTCTCCACACCCTCTCTCATTCAATTAAAAAAATACCCCACTAACTCTTATCACATATACTTTTTCAATAAAATAATAATTGATAAACAAACAACCACATATCACCTAAAACTTTGTGCAAATGTAAGTGTAACGACTAATTTGGGACGAAGGGAGTACAAGATTTTAAAAATAAAATAAAATTAGAGATACATACGGTCAAAGTTTTGTCTTGACGAACGTATTAATCAAAGTGTTACAATTTTTTTTAAAACAAATGAATTACTTAACATTTTACTCACATGGGCAAATTTGTGTTTTTGTCTTTCTCTCTCTTACTTTTTCCCACTACTATAAATCTTGTGTCAAACTCACCATAATGAATATGGAATGGAGGAAATATATATATTGCTCCAATCAAAAGCCGAAATTGTTTGGGACCAACATTGAAGGAAATATGTCCTTGCTTCAAGTATGCATTTATTGTATTTAATATGAAGTCTAATAAATGATATTCAGATTAATTAACAAGTTAAGTATTCAGTGAGATCAAGTAATCGAAATGCCTAGATGAAAGCCGCTTCAGATCAAGTGCAATTAATATTAATATATTGATGACACATTGTAGACGCCTACATTTGTCCCTAGGCCCGAAGCGGTGAGTTCAATGATGAAACCAAACACTGCTTGTCAATGCTTTCCTAAGTATGCAACGAATGAACTGTGACTGCCTGACCTGACCCCGAAACCCGTATTTTCATTTTTAATAACTGTCATTTATAGTAACTACCATATTAACCTGCTACCTGAATGGCTGACACGTTGACTACCTTCAAGACTCAAAAAGAAATAGAACCCCTTTCGCACTGTTTTTAGGGAAGTGATGTGATCTATTATCCCTACGGGGTGAGGAATTATAGTCTCGACCTCCTTAATAGCAGTCGTATAAGATAGATTTTCAAGTGATTACGTCGCATTACAATTAATCTTTGAGAAAAAATAAGAGTTCCACTCCAACTAGTATCATTAAAGAGATAAAACCGTGAATGAGATAGGAATTCGGAATAAAAACGATAAAACCTGGAAACATGTGGACAGAGAACACCAGCGCTAGAAATTTCTAGCGCGTGGCATACACGCGCCACTTATTTTCAGCGCACCAAACATAAGCGCCATTATATTCTGACGCTGCAGTTTGGTTCTCAACCAATCACGACACGGATAGAATTATGAACCAACTGTCAATGACTCAACAACTAAAAAATCTGGCGCATCAAGGCATGCGCGAGAATACTCCAGGCACCAATGTTGTGCGCTAGAAAATTATGGCGTTGCCATTTGATTTTCAGTTAACTTCAATATCTTTGAACGTTTATCTTTTTTCTACCAGTTACCTATAAATATAACCCTCAAAACTCCGGAAATCCGTAAATACCAACCAAAAATATTAAGCTTGGATAGTGACCGAAGCTTTACTATGTCCCGTATTCGCAAGAGTCTGTCATATTAACTCGCTGTTAAGCAGACTCCGTCCGCACTCTGTCTTCATAATGCATGCACTCAGCCTACCCCGAATACTTCCGAAACTCAGACCAATTCACAAGCCTAAACTAAGAAATCTAAAGGAAACTCTGGAAGAATCACAACAGACGACCAATCCGTTACCGTAAAGTATGAAGCAGAAAAGGAAGGCTAGTAAAGACAAGTGGTTAGTTTTCCTGAGAACCGCAATAAAGCCTAAGATATATTATAACCTGAAATCTACATTTTTACCGCTTTTATCACCTTATAAATTTGTTCACGTAGTCTGTATATTTATGACGACTAATCAGACAATTTCTGAACAAACCTGTTATTGTTAGGTACCTTAAATCTACTTAAAACATATCTTGGCCTTGTTTAATTAAACTAATTGTGCATTGAAAGAAACCCAGATTAGTAATGTAGCCTAACGCATGCCCCGTTCGTCATCACGTTGAACTAGTAAGGACCGCCTTGTGGGCTAATATTGGGCACTCCCCGTATTAGTAAACGTCCCCCGAACTCTCAATCTCCATGACAAAACCTATGGTTGTTGTGGTCGAATACGGTTGCTTTAGCTCCGGCTTTACTGGCGTATCACGATAACCGGGTTTTGTCAATTTTCTTCAATATAGTTGTAAAACTGAATGGCGACTCATACAGATTAGTAAAAAGAGGCTAACTCCCACAGTTAGTTCCACTCTTACACTTAATATGGTTGATACATCCCGAGAAAAAATTGTTCCAGCCGATTCCATGGGAAAAGTGCGCTCATACCATTTTTTGATCCCCTCACAGTGGCGACTCCACTAGGGACAATTTTGAAGTACTTGTGCAAATAGTGCGTCGGTGATGAGATGTATGCAGAAACTGAATGGTAGGCCGCATTTTACTTCCTTATTAAGTTGGGATGACCTGAAGTATTCAATGTGACGAAGATCGCGACAAAACCGAATACCAATTTTGGTGTCCTTGACATGTTACATCACGGAAGCCCGAAATTAGGACACCTGCTAGCCTAGGGGGTGCACACGCTTCGGATGTTGTCAACTTGGCACATTCGCAATATAATGTAGCACATCTACCCAAATCAAACTGCTGATCTCTTAGGTGCATTCTTGGTACATGCCATTCTAGTGTGTACCGCATAAGCCTTAATAAAATTCGTTCATGAACCCGGCTACTTCGACCTAGGCCTGTCGGGGAATTGACAATAGGTTTGGTACCCTTTTGACACCCAGCCTATATACCTTAGAGACTCAGCATAACTAAATATGCATTCGTATTTGAATTCATGCTTGTTGTTAGTTTTGTGTAGAAACCATATGTGTTATGTGAAATTAACTAACCAGACGCATTTATGGTCAACAACATGGTCAAAATCAATTAAAACGCTTAAAAGCATCAAAAAAATAATTAAAAAGCAACAAATCGTACCACCAGAATTACATATTCTACAGCCCTGGAGTATGCGCCAGAATCTTTCAGAGCACTCCAAGGCTGCGCTACAAATTCCAACGTGCACCAAATGGGCGCTAGAAAATTGGAGCTCACATTGCCCAGAACGTCAAAACAGAAGTCAGTCAAGCCCCAGAATTTAGCAGCGCTTGACCATGATGCGCCATAAATTTTTACCGCCATTCTGTTTATTTCGTGCAACAAAGTCTGTAAAATAGGAAGTAAAAAAAACTAGGTTTGATATTCGTTCGACATATCAAAGACTAAATATGCACATGCCTTAAGCATTAACGAATGTCTAGATGAAAATACCCACCTTAAAACACGCATATTCAAAATTGCGCCAAAGATATTTTCGCGGAATTAAGCTCAAATCAATATGGTCATGAAAACTAACCCGAACCAACATTTACAAATCAATCTCAAAAGTTAGTACACACAAACTATATTTTCGTGCCGGAACGCTAAAAGTTTGAGTGCACAGACGCTCAAACAAATGGCTTAGAACAGTAAAATTAAAGCTATGAGAAGGTTTAGCTGACCAAAATAATAACAAATCGACTGCACGAACAAGCCACAAAGGACTTGCAGGCGATGGAAATTCCAGCGTACAATAGGTCCGCGCCAGAAATTAATAGCGCTTCTCAGACAGGCAATAGTTACAGCGCCCCTTGGTTAAGTTCTTGTAATGGACTTCTAAATATACGCGACTAAAAAAAGGATTCCTAAAGTAGTTATTGGTCCTCTAATAACACTGATGATTGGCATAATTCCATTCAAGATAAAATAACTTTGATGTTCACCTAAGCTCATTTTCGAAAACCACTTTTGCAAAGACATTCCTAGTCCAATCCAAATGAAATCCGTAATCCTGAAATAGTTGTCTTATACATAGGGCCGGTTCAACTGCTTGGTGCTGAACCGAAGGTCAAAGATTAACACGTCTCGAGTCTTCTACCCCAATTTCCACCCCGATTACAAAAGTAGTAACTCATGTCTCCACTCGTCATTCTCCTTTTCCAGGGTCTACAATCTTCCAACCTCAATCTCTCCCGCACCGACTAACATCATGCCGCTCGAAGATTTCCAAGCACAACTCAAAAAAATGGCTACACCTATGGAACAACTCCGCATAGAAAATCAAACCATACTAGCTGGCATTGAACAGTATGTTTGTACGAGAAGGAGAAGATTATCCCTGCTATATCTTCCCGAACCTCTCATTAGTAACGGCATCCGGAAACCCGGTTTTGAAAATTTCCATGATTGCAACCCGGGCAAGGCACTTTACCTCATTCTCGAAGGACCCGAAGATGAGCTGACTATAGAAGAGCAGGCCTTGCGATTACTCTTCAGTGAACAGAGGCCATTTGAAGACAAGCCCCACATGACCACCCTGGACCTACAAGATGAAAGTTTCAACCCAATCCAGTTAATCACTACGTCACCTACTACTGCTGCAGAAATCAATAACGGTTGGCGCCAAACCATCAAGTGGACCAACACAAGGGGGATCAAGTTCGAGATGACCACCAGAGAAGGACACAAATTCTTTGCAAACGAACCTGCACTTGAGCCAGAATCCCGGGTCTAAATTGAGGACCTAACCCTAGGATAGCTTTCACCTAGGCCCATTTAGTTTGCCTTAAATAAATCCCGAAGCTATTACCGAGAAAATTTAGTTTGATATACTCTCATTTCCGCTCGACTTTTTTTTAAAATTTCAATAAATGGTAACACTTCAAGTCTACACTATTTGATCAAGAAACAATAAATTAAGGAAACTTTGCGAACCAAATAGACAAGGGTCCACTCTAGGCCCAGCACACGGAAACTCACTAAGTCAATCTGTATGTGACTTAAGACGAAACCAGACATTCATTTGGTATAAATGGGTAAATGACAAAAAAATAATAAATAAACAATTATCTTAAAAAATAGCAGTCACGCGCTTGCCCAATATCTATGAATAGATACCAATATCTTGCCCGTACGATCATCACTCATAAAGCCGTCTTAATTCACGAATACAAAATAAAATAAAGAGTTATAAAGTATTTCACGTCTTAGACTCAAAATGCTTCGCAAAGCACACTTAATTTCATGTGCAAAATCATAGTGCACGACTAAAATTTGCAAATAATATACACAGAAACAATACGAACATTCCCCCTACCAAGTGTAGGGGAATACAGTTAAACATAATAACATGTGCGGAACAATCCCCAAAGCCAGGAAACATGTATAAAACACAGATTAAGCAAACTTACATTCGAAGCGTGTTTTCCACAATAATCTGTCAACGAACACGAACTAAGAACTCCACTTGTCGTTCCTCTACTTGGTTCACCGACACGATCAGATCCGTCTTGATTATCGTAGCTTAGACAATCGATCAAGATATTTGCTTTTTGGGAAGAACTCACTTTGGAGGCACAGAGAGAATTAGGGTTCTTTGTGTCTAGGGTTTGAGTATTATGAATTGTGTGTTGGAAAATAATACAATTAACCTATTGTATTAAGTGATGTAACCGGCCAAGAACCAAAGGCCTTGACCGGCCACATCACGCAAGCACACGGACCACACAGCCCGCGCCCAGCGACACACTGCAGGCCGAAGCCCACATCGCGCGCGCCGAGCAGCTGGGCCGTGGGCCTGCTCGCTCGTTGATGCGTTGCTTGTGCTGTTGCCTGCTATTGCGTGCTCGTGCCCAATCGGCTGGCCTTGCTCGCCTTTGCTCGCGAGTCTTGCTGGCTCGTTAGGCCTTGCACGCTTACGTGCTTGGCTCGACGGGCCGGCAACTCCGATGCCCTTCGTATTCGCGATTTAATATATTTCAGATATATTATTTATCGTTTCGTATTCGACGAATCACCGTCGTACGATACGATTTATCGTGTCGCCTAGCTTACGAATATTCGCGATACGATATACGATTCCGATGCAAGGTCGTATCGTATAATATGTTTTCCAACTAATTCCCGAAAAGCTATTAAATGAATTTCCGATTCGTTTAATCTGTTGATCTGTTACGTGTCATTGGTGTGACCTTGTAGGTTCAGTTAAGAGTAAGCTGTGAGTTCAATATCCATTAGAACTCACTGATCGGAAGCATTGCTCCAGCTAGCTGTTCCGATCACTTGATCTCACTGAATTAATTGTTCGCAATTAATCTGAACCTTTGGTATTAGACTTAATGCACCTTGGGTGAAGGACATATTTCCTTCAATCTCCCACTTGTCATTCAGACAAGTGTGCATCCACATTCCTTTGTCACTTAGTGTTACTTACCGAACATAAGGTAAGATCCAAGTCATCCTTATTAGGTCCAGAAGTGTTTCTCAGATTACAGAGTTCAACTGTCAAACTTTTGCAGAAGGTTAAGCCTAACCATTCTGAGCACGACCATGCATTTTACAGTATCTAACTCTCCGAGAGGCCTTGTTACACAACAACACCATATCCTATCAAAGATAGGAGGACAATTTATTCTTTCAATCTATGAACACTCACTTTGATTCATAGTACGCCCAATAACTGCTTTTATAGCCTCCTTTTACGGTGCGACGTTTAGCTAGTATCAAAGCGAACTAATTCTCAAACGAGCAGACATAATCGCTCATGTTCTGAGGAACGGTTTCTAATCACCATTAATGAGAACTAACTATGACATAAATTTAATCTCTTAAAGTGTTCTCATGGTCAATCCGATACAAGATCCAATAAGTATCTATGCAAAAGATTCTTACATCCAGTCACTCTAGTTCAAGAAACAGAACTAAGTAGTCTACTTGCAATCTAATCTTCATTAGTCATTGGTCGTCCACCTTTCAATGACCTGGATTAGGGATCCTTTGTGACTTCAATATTCAAGTTCACTTATGGGTGTTTCTTTGTCTAAGAATCCATCTTGACATCCCATTTGAATGATTTGAATCACATGGACTTATCATTTAATACTAAACCAAGATTAAATGAACTATGAAACATAATTTCATAAATGATTAATGTTTAAACCAAATGCTTACCAATTTGTGGGCCTCTAACCCAAAATTAAGCATTTAATGTTTTACAGATATAGGCCTTTCACCCAATACTTAAAACATTCATGGAACTCAAACTTGATTCCATATCTGCATATGAATGTTGTGTATCATTCAATGCAGAGGTTTAGTTTATCATAATTTTCTATCCTTAGCATCTTTTCTATCGAAAGCCTTTCGGTGTAAGATGAAAAGATCTTTGAATGTGTTTCTAGAATGATCTAGTCTTTCGTTGCTGTTTAGGATGATAATCATATTTAAAATAGAAAATTATCCAGATAGCAGACTTGTGATCAACCCGAGTTCATGGATGAACTCCCACTAAAAACAATTCCCTTTTATTGCTTCTTAGGCAACAAATGAATTCATTTCAATTATGTAGAATTTTCGAATGATGCTTCCCTTTTAGAATGCTCCAACCAGTTCACATAGATGTGGGAGATACATCTTGCAATTGAGAACCTGGTAACTAATCATTGATTCAGTTTCCCATGCATCACATATGGTTTAGAACCTATGTAACCACCTTTTAATCACGGCGCCTAATTGCTCGTGTTTGTTTGTGGTTTGCCTAACAACAAGATCTAACTTTTTCTTAGGCAAATGCATGTAGCATCAAAACTTTAGTTATCTTCACTTCCTCTTATCAAGTGCTCATCCTACATATCCAAATGTATTGGATGTTCTTGATACTGTTCCAACGATGTTTGATCCAGATCAACAGAGATTGGTATAAACTCGTCACGATCCAATGTTCACGAGTTTTCTTGGAGATCTATATATCACATCATACATGATTGATTGTAATGCAAAAACCATTCACATTTTAAAATCTATCCATGTAACTTTTAGCTTTATTCTGTTTCAAGAGATACTGAATCTTTGCTAAAATCTTGGCATTGCCATGTGACATAAGGTGAAGGCACCTCTTCAAGGTCCTTCATGCTTAACTCTAGTGATAACTGCATAGCTTTATACTTAAAGCATTCATAACTGAGACTTGCTCATATGGGTTGAGAGTCTCTTTTGAGTCTCTCCATTGTGTTTGATTTAGTAATTACTTTTACAGAATCCAAACAACGCTTTAGATCCTATCCAATAGATATTTAATCCAATATGTTCTAAGTTTCGCCATGGTTCTAATATTGACAAATACTTTCAAATCTAACCATTTAGAATTTGAATGTCATTTTCAATACAGAGATATGTTTCTCATATATAGAACCAATAAATTTGACCTAGCTCCCACTAAACTCCTCATCTATAAGATGATCCATATTTTCATAAAGCTATGATTGCTCATTAGCCGTTTAGACAAATATGGTCCAATTCCCACTTGCATGCTTTAATCTACGAATAGATTTCTTAAGCTTGCTCTTTTATCTAGCATCCAAAACTTTTACATCGTGTGATGTACACAATTCCTTTCTACAAGTCCAATTGAGGAAGGTGTTTTGTTTTCCAATTGCCATATTTCCATATGCAATGATTGCTAAATATATCCAAAATAGTTCAAGCATTCCGACTTGGTGAAAAAGATTTCAACATTATCAACGCCGTGAAGTTGTTTACAATCGTTAAGCACCAATCTAGCTTCTCTTTTGTATGTGTATACAATATCATCTTCGTATATTTTGAAAACATGTTTGCAACCAATGGGACTAAACCCTTTATGCAAATCAACCAAATCATAGATTTGATTCTTCAAGATGAAGGTACTTTGGAGGAAATGGCCTCAAACCATTTTGTATGGACTCGAACCATACTTATGTTTTTGATGGCCTCAAACCATATTTGGGAATTTTAATTCGTCGTAGCTAACCTGTAAGTCGTATGTTTTTGAAGCACTTTCCAAAGTCTTCATAGTTTTCATTCCTCAAGATATCTATGTATCTATCTTGGTTGAATTCTATTCCTTATACGATTTACCTAGGTATTGAACATCAAACGTTAGTGTCTATAAAGACATTACTCAAGTCCTTTGAGTATTAGGATTCTCTTGAAGCACTTCTAAAGTCTTCATGAAGCTCTTCCAAAGGCTTCTAAGTATGGAGCTTTTCCAAAGACTCCTAAGTATCCTACATTTGTTTGTTGCTTGACTCGAAGTTCATTCGAGGTCATTTTTTCTCCCACTTGCCTTTTTGGAAATATGATGGTTTCCTAAAAGACATTATCTAGAGCAACAACCATATGTTCTCAGATTTGTGGTAGAATCAATACCTTTTGTTTCTATGAGTCGCTCATAAAGAAACATATATCTATCCTTGAGTTTGTTTGATGTAAACACTAACTCCCACTGGGTTCGACAACCCTAGATATATATGTACTGAAAAGATGTACTGAACCGAAGTTCAATCCTTATGACATCTTATCCTTAGCTGTGACGACCTTGTTTAGTGTGATAGTCACTTGAGAGTATCATTTAGAAACTATATAGGAAAATAGTCGTGATTATCGTAATCGAATGGATTCCGATTTCTCCATTTGGACATACCACATTCTTATGGAGATTCGATTGTTATAATGCCATATAAACAATCTAGATAATCTTTCTTGGCTCATGAAAACATCACCTTGACCCAGCGTATATGTTCCGAAATTCTTGCCAAGTTGATTTTATACCCTTTTGTGAATTACATTGAAGCATTTCACACATTTCACTTTGAGTAAATATAGCCATATTTTCTCAAATTCTTGTGAAATAGGTAAGTCATAAAATCCATCTTTGGCCCATGAAATTCATTGTCTAGAAACTTCTAACAATAGTCCATTTCTATGTCATGTTCAACAAGCAAGACCCACGTGTCTTAAATTAACCAACTTTCAGAAATCCTTGCCATGGAATCTTAGAATGTTGACTTGTTGATATGGTTGTATGACATGGTCAAAGATATGTGGAACACAAATCAAAATGTTTGATTTGAACCTTCTGAAGTTTGAGTGTGAAGAGATTCGTTTGTTTATTAATCAATCATATGACTCAACCCTTAAATGACCATTTCATTCAAATAAACACTCAACGAATGTTTTTGTTTACTTTGAATGTGAGTCTTTCCGTTGTCCAAACAGAAATTGATTATGATGATTAATGGAACATAATACCATTAAGTTCGAGCCTTTAGAAGGACTTTAAAACAAACATGATGACCCTACAATTAATGTAGCAAAACTTTGCTTCATTTCTCACTTGTAGGTCAAGTAACCAGACTTAGCTCCCGGAATTTGAGTTCTTAACAAGAGTTAGAACCTCAAGCGGTAATCTAATACCATAGGAGTTTATTTGCTAAGTCGTTTCTCTTTAACATAAACTTCAAGGTAGAAATTGAATCTTGAATTCATTTCTTTTGTTCCCCTTTCCTATCCTTTCTAGCACGTTTTCTTATAGTCCTAAAGATTTTACTCTTTGCTTGATCTTCTTACTTTGTTACGCTTACAAAGTCCCTTTCTTTTGTTCACTTTGAATGACAACATCCAATGAGTCTAATTCATTATCGAATCAAAAGAAAATTGGTTGTTAACCATTGGTTATACATGAGTCTTTAACTCAATACTTCATTATTTCAAAACTACCCAGTATTCTGAATATATGATGTCCAATTGGTCTACCATTCAAATTTTAGTTTGAAAACAACCATGAAGATCACTATAAGAAAATAGCATTCAAGATACGCTCTCACTCTCCTTTTCTTTGAGAATCGCTCTCAAAAATAGTTACCAATCGATCGAGGAAATAATGCAGTTCTATTGTCCGAACGCAATAAGGTTGAAGATTGACTATTCTACAAAATGAACTAGCAAAGAAAACATTTATCATACTTTAATAACTTGAAATAAAAGCATTCACGTAATCATCAAAGCTACTAAACATTTCATTCATGCAAAAAGCAAAAACATGGTCCAAAAAGAATGAAACGATTCCAAGACCCCAAAAGTCCTAAATCCTTAAGCAGCTTTAGCATGTCTTAAGTAGTTTAAGATTTTAGGTAAGCAAAACCTATTGCTAGTAATCTCCAAATTACTCTTGGTTAATAAATTAATGCCAAAATTTATCCCATTGCCACAACATAATGCCATTGTTGTTTGAGTTGAAACCACAATCAACGTGCTCCTTTAGGACGCCTTACCACCTAAGTCAACTAAAATAGCACCTCGCTTTAGCGTAAACCTACTACCTTAGATCCTTAGATTTTTGTAAGTTCTTGATTTGGAAGGCAATTTTAAACTCAATATTACTTTGGACTTTCTATGTTGTTTCGATTATTTAGTGAACTTAATCTAATCGAGTCATATGAAACAACCTATTCATGCAAAGCATACATACATTCATACATTATATATATATATATATATATATATATATATATATATATATATATATATATATATATAGTGGAAGGCTCTCGTGAGAACACTACTTTATGGTAAGAACACTTCCTTACGGTGAGAACACTTTTTAATAATGGCATTTTCGTAATTATTATGAATAAATATCCCAAATTAATTATTCATTCACGGTATTTTTTTCATTTCTCCGGTGCACTTTCTCTCTCTTCAATCCCCCTCTCTCTCTTTTCGATCACTTCTGTCGCTGCTCAGGCCGCCACTCGCCGTCGTCGCTCGTCATCGCTCGTCGCCGCCGCCCTCAGCAATTACATCGCCGGTCGCCGACCCGAAATCGAACCAAAATGGTGGTGGAGAGAGTTGTGGTTCGCGAATCAGGTAAAAAGAATTCAATCGATTTTTTAATTCAATCTCGCTCAAATTCTTTGAAATCGAATCGAAATCGATCTCGCTGAAATTCAATTTCATTGATTTCTCAATTCAATCTCGCCAAAATCGATTTCAATCTCGCCGGTCACCACTTGTAGCAAGTCGGCGCCGCTCGTAGCTTGTCGGCGCCGCTCGTATCTTGCCGGCGCCGCTCATAGGTCGCCGCTCTCAGTTCACCACTCGCAGAAATCTGGCGACCTCGTATCCTCCTCCTTCCTCCTCCATTTCTCAATCAGCACTTTCAATTCAAAATCAATTTCAATCAGAGATAATAAATCGGATTTTCAATTGGATGGCTTCTCTGATTAAAGGATTGAAAATGAGTAGAAAGAGAAAGTGATAGAAACATGCTGCTTGTTCTCTCACTGAATTTTGACCAATTTTTTTTTTTTGTTTTTACGATTTCCAGATTAAAATTAGACATTATTATCGAAATTTATTCACTCGCCTTTTTTGTTGAATATTTTGCAATAAATTTAGAACATGTTTGAATAAGTTTTAGAACATGGTTGAATAATTTTAAAACATGATTGAATATATTTAGAACACTGTTGGATGGAGTTAGAACATGTTTGAATAAATTTAGAACATCTTTGAATAAATTTAGAACATGGTTGAACAAATTTAGAACATCATTGAATAAATTTAGAACATGCTTGAAAAAATTTAGAACATGCTTGAATAAATTTAGAACATGCTTGAATAAATTTAGAACATGAGCTTACAAATTTAGAACATGGTTGAATAATTTTAGAACATGCTTGAATTAATCTAGAACACGAGGTTAAAAATTTAGAACATGGTTGAATAATTTTAGAACATGCTTGAATTAATCTAGAACACGAGGTTAAAAATTTATAACATGGTTGAATAAAATTAAAATATGCTTGAATAAATTTAGAACATGGCTGAACCAATTTAGAATATGGTTAAATAAGTTTAGAACATGGTTGAATAAATTTAGAACATTAGTTTGAAACTTTAGAACATCGTTTAATAAATTTAGAACATGCCTGAATAAATTTAGAACATGCTTGAATAAATTTAGAACATGAGCTTACAAATTTAGAACATGGTTGAATAATTTTAGAACATGCTTGAATTAATCTAGAACATGAGGTTAAAAATTTAGAACATGGTTGAATAATTTTAGAACATGCTTGAATTAATCTAGAACATGAGGTTAAAAATTTAGAACATTGTTGAATAAAATTAAAACATGCTTGAATAAATTTAGAACATGGCTGAACCAATTTAGAATATGGTTAAATAAGTTTAGAACATGGTTGAATAAATTTAGAACATGAGTTTGAAAATTTAGAACATTGTTGAACAAATATAGAACATAGAGAGTGTAAAAGTGTTCTCACCATAAGAAGTGTTCTTACATAAGGAGGTGTTCTCACCGGATCCCTCCCCTATATATATATATATATATATATATATATATATATATTAAATTGCATAAATAAATGGTGATCTAGTATGGCCCAAAACATTTTGTCTTGAAGCATCAAATCTTCATCACCTCCTTGTTAGCTTGGCATCGTCTTGAATCTTCGTTCAAATGCTAACTTAAAGTTCTAAACTTAGAAATACTTGAAAATAATAAAATTACATCAAAATTTCCATGGTACGCAGACCATATTTAAAACTTTACATTCGAAGATAGAACGGTACGCAGACCGTATTTAACTATCCTAAATTGGCCATACTAGTCACATGGAGTACCTGCATTACATAAAATATACATTCTATGCATTCACCCATTCGTGTGCTAAAACGAATGGCCCATGTAAATATGCAAGTATTTACGTGAATTAATTAAAATTCACGTTCACATAAACGCGTCCTAAAAGATTAATCAATTTCCAAATTATTAATCCTTAGACTTTATTCTAACTAAAATTGAATTTAATTAAAATAATGCGACCTACGAAAATAAATAACAATAATTATTTCATTTTAATTTCATTTAGTGGATCCCACTCAAACCAATAATAATTCCGGATAATTAATTATGAAATATTAAATAAAAACTCGCGGCCCGGCCCAAGTAAATAAAATATTAAATTAAATATCCCGTTAGCCCAAATTAATGCAAATATACGAAGCCCAACGAAATAAACAATTTTCAACGAAAAAAGTTCGATTACGTAGTCGGGCTAGGCTTGCGCCCAGCCCCATGCCTTGCGCGAGGCCCAAGAGCGCACGAGCAAGGCTCGCACACCCCCAGCCCCTTGCGCGCACATCGCGTCCCTGCATCTATGCTGCCCCTGCGTGCGTGTTGTGCGTCGTGTGTGTGCTGGACGTCGCATGGCTCGCGCCTTGCTTCGTTGCAGCCCCGCAAGCAATGCCGCCTGCCCCTTCCTCGCCCAGCGCGCATGAGGCACGCAGCGTACCTACTGCTGCCCGTGTCGCATGCGGCTCGGCCTAAGCACAATAGCCTCGCATGGCTCGACGAGCCATACGTCCACCATACTCATGTTCGTGCCTTTGGTTCGTGATACGGACCAACTTAATTAAAATTAAATTTAATTTTGCGAACTTGCATTAATTTTATTTTTCAAAAAAGTTACGATTTTTATTTTCGAAAAACAACGATTTTTAACGATTTAATAAACTTTAACGACAATCCAATTTTGTAAAATTATTAAATCAAGGGCTAAAAATATTCAAACTTTTATGAACGAACGAATCAACATTAAAGTATGAACTTTTAATTAATAAAATCCGAAATTAACAATTAAATTTCAGATTTTTAATAATTTGGTTTAAGTGCGATTAAAATTAACAAAACCATTCAAAATTTTAATCCAATAATTTTTAAAATTAGCCACTGACACATGAAATTATACCCCCTTTCCCAATTAACCGAATTATTAAACCAAAATTAATTAAAATTCAATTAGGGTTTCAAATTTTACGAATTGGGGAAATGAAAAATTAGGGTTTATACTTATCGGAAAAATACAAAATTTTCACCATAGATCAAGAATGTACCCATCAGTATTGTGTCAAAATTTTAAGCAATTCCTAGTAGTTTAAGTTGACCTTTTAATTGAATTACTGTCCGACACTTTTAATTTTTAATGAAAAATTAACAAAAACCCCCAAAAAACGATACTTCGAGGTTTGTTTTTGCAATTCCATTCACATGAGTTGATCTTAGAAAATCCTTTTCAATCAGATTAGGGTTTTAAAACTCGAAAAAACGAATATTTTTGATTTCGGACCTGATTATTACGCAATTCATCCAATAATTCGTAAAAATTCCGAAAATTCAACAAAAAATTCAAAATTTTCGACAGATGCAAAAACAATAAAATCATGCTAATTCATGCTTTGAATACATAAGGCTCATGATACCACTGTAGGGGAATACAGTTAAACATAATAACATGTGCGGAACAATCCCCAAAGCCAGGAAACATGTATAAAGCACAGATTAAGCAAACTTACATTCGAAGCGTGTTTTCCACAATAATCTGTCAATGAACACGAACAAAGAACTCCACTTGTCGTTCCTCTACTTGGTTCACCGACACGATCAGATCCGTCTTGATTATCGTAGCTTAGACAATCGATCAAGATATTTGCTTTTTGGGAAGAACTCACTTTGGAGGCACAGAGAGAATTAAGGTTCTCTGTGTCTAGGGTTTGAGTATTATGAATTTTGTGTTGGAAAATAGTACAATTAACCTATTGTATTAAGTGATGTAACCGGCCAAGAACCAAAGGCCTTGACCGGCCACATCACGCAAGCACACGGACCACACAGCCCGCGCCCAGCGACACACTGCAGGCCGAAGCCCACAGCGTGCGCGCCGAGCAGCTGGGCCGTGGGCCTGCTCGCTCGTCGCTGCGTTGCTTGCGCTGTTGCGTGCTCGCGCACAATGGGCTGGCCTTGCTCGCCTTGCTCGCCTTTGCTCGCGAGTCTTGCAGGCTCGTTGGGCCTTGCACGCTTACGTGCTTGGCTCGACGGGCCGACAACTCAGATGCCCTTCGTATTCGCGATTTAATATATTTCTGATATATTATTTATCGTTTCGTATTCGACGAATCACCGTCGTACGATACGATTTATTCGTGTCGCCCAGCTTACGAATATTCGCGATACGATATACGATTCCGATGCAAGGTCGTATCGTATAATACGTTTTCCAACTAATTCCCGAAAAGCTATTAAATGAATTTCCGATTCATTTAATCCGTTGATCTGTTACGTGTCATTGGTGTGACCTTGTAGGTTCAGTCAAGAGTAAGCTGTGAGTTCAATATCCATTAGAACTCACTGATCGGAAGCATTGCTCCAGCTAGCTGTTCCGATCACTTGATCTCACTGAATTAATTGTTCGCAATTAATCTGAACCTTTGGTATTAGACTTAATGCACCTTGGGTGAAGGACATATTTCCTTCACCAAGCACCCCTGCGCCAAATTATTCTAGCGCACAAAGGAGCCGCACTAGAATTTTCTAGCGCCATCCCGACCTGTGCTAGAAAATTCTGGCGCACATACAAGTGTTTCAGACTTTTTCTGCACTTTTAAAGAAAAAATCATAACACTTGAGGGGTACATATATACACAAAATTAGTTCAAGTTTTCTGTGCAATTTTTAACCAACAAAGTCTAATGCAAATAACGTTTCCCTCAGACTTATTCGCCTAAATTCGGTACTTAGAAAATATTTTCTAAGCTAGAACTACGCAACCTGATTCTAAACTAAGTTCACTTGGGGTTACATAGGCAATCCCAAAAAGCGGATTCGGTCCGAATAATTTTCAAAATTTTGTAAGTTTACATAACTACTAAAATGAAAGTGACATTTTATTGAAATCAAAATCCAAATATTCGCACTTTGAATGGAAAACGAAATGAACGCAAAAGGGAAAATATAATAACGAGTACTACGTTAAACTAAAGCAAGAAATCAAAAGGGGCACATGCACCCCATAACGTCCTAGAGCACTATTTTAACTCTTCAATATCTTCAAACAAAACTCTGTGGAGGTCGGAACATGCAGGAGTCACCTCAACATATTCCTTCACAGCACCTACATCAATATCCATAGAAGCATCCGACTCTTGCAAGCCTAATTCCATGGACGCCAAGGCCTCAGTCTTCTTTTCAACTTGTATGTCAATCGACAAACCAACTCCAGATGCAGCAATCTTGACAGGTGCACTAATAGTAGGGGCTCCAACAATTTCACCTGCAGGGGCAGGGGTGTTCTTAGCCCACGTTTGTTTTTACCTCTCTCATGACAACGACCCTTAACCGGGTCCATTGTCGTAGTCTTCTTGTGCGCAGCTACGCCACGCTAAACAGGCGTCTTGCGAGATCTAGTATCGTCATATGGATGATCAGTTTACGCTTCTTTTCTATCTTCCTCCTCTGAGGTCTTACACTAGCATCACGAGAAAATGAAACAACATCCCATTCGTACTTGGGTCTACTTCACAACCGCATTAGCTCAGCAGGTTCACCACTACGAGCCTTAGTCCTCTCCGCAGCATCATCTGAACTGATGCAAATCTTGTAATTTTCAGAAAGAGCAATACTCCCCTCCGCGGTAACATCGCAACGGGGCAGACTGTCATAATATTCTGCCCACGCAAGGGTGCGGTGCCGCGAGAAAGCAGTTGTAGCCGGTGGAGTGGTATCTGAAAAAAGAATAGTCTGCCTCATATCGTACTGCCTCAAAAATCGGTACAAAAATAAATAGGTGGGATGATCTAATTTGACCAGCCGTGTAAAAACAATGCGCTCAAAATCTCCCACCATTAACGGTAGAGCCCACCACGGGATCACCCACTTAACATAGCAAAGTCCATGCATAAAGTACAAGGTCCACTTGGCCTCATTCTCCCCTTGGTGCAGATACCTCCTGTTTCCGAGAACCCGTGGACAGTAAGTCCTAAGATTAGATGGGGCCTCCAAGAGCCTTAACGTTCCATGAGCTAAATCTGAAAATACAGAAACATGAATCAATCGTATGACACTCGCAAATGATTCACAAAAACATAAAAGCAAATAACGAGCAATAAAAAATGTGACAGTACCGGCCTGGTCCAGAGCTCAGTAGTGAATTAAGACGAAACCAGACATTTGAAGGAAATATGTCCTTCACCCGAGGTGCATTAGTCCAATACCAAGGTTCAGATTAATTACGAACAATTAATTCAGTGAGATCAAGTGATCGGAACAGCTGGTTGGAGAAATGCTTCCGATCAGTGAGTTCTAATATATATTAGGCTCACAGCTTATTCTTGACCGAACCTATAAGGTCACACCATTAGCATGTAACAAATCACCGGATTAAATGAATCGGAATTTCATTTAATAGCTTTTCGAGAAATTAGTTTGGAAAACATAATTATACGATTAAACATTGGATCGTGAAATCGTATATCGTAATGCTTATATTCGTAAGCTAGGCGAGATGAATAATCGTATCATACGACATTAGATAGTCAAGTGCGAAACGATTAATAAAGTTATCGAAAGATAATTTATTCGCAATACGAAAGCAACCCACAAGCCGCAGCGTACAAGCGCAAGGCCCATGGGCGCAGCGTGCTTGGAAATGCAGCGCTGGCCCATAGGCCTCGCTGCTCTGTGGCACGCGCGGACAAGGCACAAGGCAAGCACATCAGCTTGCGGCCTGCAGTCCAGCTTGCTGTGCGCGCCTAATGCCCTTCGTTGGCTTGCTGGCTGGCCAATGGCCTTAGGCGTTGGTCGGTTGGCTTGTTTAAGTTTTAGGTTATTTTAATAACCTAAGTACATGCTTTTCAAACACACAATTCAGATAGTACATATAACCCTAGGAGAAAAGAGAAACCCTAATTCTCTCTTTGCCTCCATGAATGTGTTCTTCCCAAAAGTAAAAATATTTTTAGTGACTTCTAAGCCATCGATCTCAAGAGGGATCTGAACGTGTCGGTGAATCAAGTAGAGGAACGACATCTGGAGTTCTTGTTCGTGTTCGTGATTCGGCGAAACTAGGGAAAACACGCTACAACGTAAGTATTGCTTGATCTGTACTTTATACATACTTCCTGGCTTTGGGGTTATTCCGCTATCATGTTATGTATTTAATTGTAAACTCCAACAGTGGTATCAGGAGAAACATGTATTTAAAGTACTTATTGACATGTTATTATGTTTGTGATTATTGTCGATTTTTTCTGGATTATTGGATAAGTCGTAGAAAGTATTATGAATTCGTAAAATGTCGAAAATTCGAATTTTCTTACCTAGTATGATTGAAAACGGCATTTTAAAATAAATTCATGGGAACAGAATCTCAAAAACAGGCCCCTGAAGTTCGATTTTTTGGGCGTTTTTGTTAATTAAAGAATTAATTCTTTAAAATTGGAAACTTTTTAAATTAATTGCTCGACCTAATGAACACGAAATTAATTGAAATTTTTCCCTACTGTTCTTGGGAATATTATGGACTTATGGTAATTTTTTCGTCCATGAATATCAAGTTGAATCCTAATTTTATTTTTGCCTAATTTGTTGAATTTTAGATTGAAAATTATTTTTAATAATTGGTTAGATCTGAAAATTTATTTAGGTGAGAATGGGAATATGATTTCATGTTTAAATGGCAATTTTCATAAATCATGGATTAAAATTTGATTGGATTCGTTTTTTTAAATCATCACCGGCCTAAACCAAATTTGATAAAAATCTAATTTTTAAATGTTTAGAACTATTTAAAGTTTTGGATATGAGTATCAAAATCATTCAAATTTTTGTTGATGTTAATCGTAAGTTAAATTGAATATTTGTTAGCCTAGATTTATTATATTTCATTAATTGGATTGTTTGAAATTACGTAAATCGCCCATTTTAATTATTTTTCGTAATCTAAAACGATTGGAATGGTTGAAATTATGAAAAGTTTATCGTGCAAATTTTGTTTCGTAACATTGAATTGGATTTTGATGTTCATTGGACGAGCAAGCCGCTCGATGGCTGTTGTCCATATGCGGTGTGTGCGTGTGGCTTGGCTTCGTGCCTCGCTTTGAGCACACACAAGGCAACGAGACGAGGGCAGGGCAACAAGCTAGTGCTGGCATGCGCATGTGGCTTGGCTTACTGCCTGCCGTGTGTGAAGTGTGCGCAGAGCTGGGCGAAGCCTACGGGCGAGCTTGTAGAATACAACACGCAAGGCACACGCACAAAGGCAAGCCAAGGGAGCTGGCCTTGCGTGTGGTGCCTGCTTGGCGCGACAATGGTGTGGCTGCGCACAGAGCTGGGAAAATCCCTCGGGCGAGCTCGCAGCACGCCACACGCAAAGGCCAACAGTAACTGGGCCAAGGCACTAAGCAGCGACGAGAGCAGCAGGCAGCGGGCATGGGCGAGCAAGCCTATGCACTGCTGCAGGGCCTTCGTGCCTGCGCGATGGGCCTTGTGCCTTCGCGTGGGTGCTTTGGTGCATGGCACTGTGCGTCGATGGGTTGGGCACTCGCCTAGCCCATGATGCATATGATTGTGTAGTTTTTTATTCGATTTAATTCAAGGCCCAATTTTGGGGCTTTGGGCTTATTTTTGCACGAAGGGGCTAACAGTGGACTTTTAGATCATTCATTTTATTTAACTTGGGGCGGGCCGCGGGTTTAGATACTTAATATTATAAAGTCCAAATTAAATATTGGTTTAAGTGGGAGCCATTTGAATAAAATTATTTAAAATAATTAAATTTAATTATTTTTCGTAGGGCACCGTTATTTTAATTAAAATAATTTTTGATTATAATAATTTTAAGGATTAATAATTTGGAATTAATTAATTTTTTAGGACGCGTTTACATGAACATGATTTTTTTATTAAATCATGTAAATATTTGCATATTTACTTGGGCCATTCGTTTTAGGACACGAATGGGTGAATGCATAGATATTTTTTTATGTATTGCAGGTATTGAAGGTGGCTAGTATGGCCAATCTAGGATAGTTATATACGCAATGCGTACCGTTTTATCTTTGAATGTAAAGTTTTAAATATGGTATGCGAACCATTGAAGTTTTGATGTAATAATTAGGTTATTATTATTTCATGTTCTTCTAGATTATTTAGAACTTTAAGTTAGCTTTTGAATGAAGTTCAAGACGATTCCAAGCTAACAAGGTGAAGGGAAGATTTGATATGATGCTTCAAGACCAAGTATTTGGACCCTACTAGTTCACCAAATTATTTATGCTTTTATATATTGAATGAATGTATATTATGCATGAATTTTGTTTGTATGTTTGATTAGATTTAGTTCACTAGATAATCAAAGAAACATAGAAACAACTAGGTCCAAAGTAATATTTAGTTTATATTTGCCTTCCAAATCAAGCACTTACAAAATCTAAGGACCTAAGATGTAGGTTTCCGCCAAAGCGAGGTGCTATTTTAGTATACTGAGATGATAAGGCATCCCAAAGGAGCACGTTTATTGTGGTTGCAACTCAAGCAATATTGGTACATATTGTGGCAAAGGAATAAATTATGGCATTAGTTTATTAACCAAGAGTAATGTGGAATTACTAGCATAAGTTTGCTTTCCTAAAATCTTAAAAGACTTAAGACAAGCCAAAGCATGCTTAAGGATTTATGACTTTTGGGGTCTTGGATTCGTTTCATTCATCATGGACCTTGTTTTATTGCATGAATGAAATGTTTAATAGCTTTAATGATTGCGTGGATGCTTTTATTTCAAGTTATTAAAGTATGATAAATTTTTTCTTTGATAGTTCATTTTGTAGTCAACCTTATTGCGTTCGGATAATAGAACTGTAGTACTCCCTCGATTGATTGATAACTAATTTTGAGAGCAATTCTCAAAGGAAAGGAGACCGAGAGCGTATCTTGGATGCTATTTTTCTTATAGTGATCTTCATGGTTGTTTTCAAGATAAAACTTGAATGGTAGTCCAATTAGACCTCATATATTCAAAATACTGGGTAGTTTTGGAACAATGAAGTATTGAGTTAAAGGCTCATGTATCACCAATGGTTAACAACCAATTTTCTTTTGATTCAATAACGAACTAGACTCATTGGATGTTGTCATTCAAAGTGAATAAAAGAAAGGGACTTTGTAATCACAACAAAGTAAGAAGATCAAGCAAAGACTAAAATCTTTTGGACTATAAGAAACGTGCTAGAAAGTATAGGAAACGGGAACAAAAGAAATGAATTCAAAGAATATACGAGTTACAGGTTAGCTACGACGGATTAAAAATTCCCAAGTATGGTTTGAGGTCATCAGAAACATTATTATGGTTCGAGGCCATATAAAATGGTTTGAGGCCATTAATCCGAAATATCTTCATCTTAAGAATCAAATCTTTGATTTGGTTGATTTGCATAAAGGGTTCACTCCCATTGGTTGCAAACATGTTTTCAAAACATACAAAGATGATATTGTATTCACATACAAAAGAAAATCTAGATTGGTGGTTAAAGATTATAAACAACTTCACGGAGTTGATGATGTTGAAATCTTTTTCAACAAGTCAGAATGCTTGAACTATTTTGGATAAATCTAGCAATCGTTGCACATGGCTATATGGAAATTGAAAAACGGAACACCTTCCTCAATTGGACTTGTAGAAAGGAATTGTGTATATCACACAATGTAAAAGTTTTGGATGCTAGATAAAAGAGCAAGCTTAAGAAATCTATTCGTAGATTAAAGCATGCAAGTGGGAATTGGACCATATTTTTCAACAAGGCCATTGAGCGATCATAGCTTTATGAAAATATGGATCGTCTTGTAGATGAGGAGTTTAGTGGGAGCTAAGTCAAGTTTATTGGTTCTATATATATGAGATACATATCTCTCTATTGAAAATGACATTCAAATTCTAAATGGTTAGATTTGAAAGTATTTGTCAATATTAGAACCATGGCGAAACTTAGAACATACTGGGTTAAAGATCTATTGGATAGGATCTAAAGTGTTGTTTGGATTCTGTTAAGGTAATTACTAAATCAAACACAATTGAGAGACTCAAAAGAGACTCCTAACCTATATGAGTAAATATAAGTAATGAATGTTATAACTAAGTATAAAGCTAGGCTGTTATTACTAAAGTTAAAACATGAAGGACCTTGAAGAGGAACCTTCACCTTATGTCACATGGAAATGCCAAAGATTTTAGCAAGATTCAGTATCTCTTGAAACAGAATAAGCTAAAATTTACATGAATAGAGTTCAAAATGCGAATGGTTTTTGCATTACAATCAATCATGTATAGTGTGATATATGGATCGCCAAGATAACTCGTAAATGTTGGATTATGACGAGTTTATACCAATCTCTATTGATCTAGATCAAATATCATTAGAATAATATCAAGAACATCCAATACATTTGGACATGTAGGATGAGCACTTGATAAAAGGAAGTGACGATGAACTGAAGTTTTTATGCTACATGCATAGTCTAAACAAAAGTTGAATCTTGTTGTTAGGCAAACCACAAACATACACGGGCAATTAGGCGTCGTGATTAAAAGGTAGTAACATAGGTTCTAAACCATATGGGATGCATAGGAAACTGAATCAATGATTAGTTTCCAAGTTCTCATTTGAAAGATGTATCTCCCACATCTCTGTGAACTGGTTGGAGTATTCCAAAAGGGAAGCATCATTTGCAACTCTACATAATTGAAATGAATTCATTAAATTGTTTCTAGTGGGAGTTCTTCAATGAATACAGGTTGATCACAAGTCTGCTATCTGGATGATTTTCTATTTTGAATATGAGAATCATTCTAACAGCGATGAAAGACTAGATCATTCTATAAACATTTTCAAATATCTTTTCATCTTACATCGAAAGGCTTTCGATTGAAAGAATGCTAAGAATAGCAAAGAATAATAAACTAAACCTCTGCATTGAATGAGATACAACACTCATATGCAAAAATGGAATCAAGTTTGAGTTCCAGGAATGTTTTAAGTATTGGGTGAAAGGCCTATATCTGTAAAACATTAAATGCTTGATTTTGGGTTCAAGGCCCACAAATTGGTAAGCATTTGGTTTAAACATTTATCATTTATGAAATTATATTTCATATTTCATTTAACCTTGGTTTAGTATTAAATGATGAAGTCCAAGTGATTCAAAAAATTCAAATGGGATGTCAAGATGGATTCTTTGACAAAGAAACACCCATAAGTCAACTTGAATATTGAATTATAAAAGGATCCCTAATCCAGGACATTGAAAGGTTGGAAGACCAATGACTAATGACATTTAGATTGCAAGTTGATTTATAGTTCGATTTCTTGAACTAGATGGACTGGATGTCAGAAATCATTTGCATAGATACTTATCGGATCTTGTATCGGATTGACCATGCGAACACTTTAAGAGATTAAAGTCATGTCATAAGTAGTTCTAATTAATGGTGATTGGAACCTAGTCCTCAAAACCTAAGCAGTTATGGCTTCTTGTTTGAGAATTAGTTCACTTTGATGCTCGCTAAACGTTGCACCGTAAAAGGAGACTATAAAAGCAGTTATTGGGCGCACTATGAATCAAAGTAAGTTGTTCATAAGTTACAAGAATGGATTTTCCTCCTATCTTTGATAGGATATGGTGTTGTTGTTGTACAAGGCCTCTCGAAGAGTTAGATACTGTGAAAATGCATGGCCGTGCTCAGAATGGTTAAGGCTTAACCTTCTGTAAAACTTTAACAGTTGAACTCAGTAATTCGAGAAGCACTTCTGGACCTAATAAGGATGGCTTGGATATTACCTTATGTTCAGTATGTAACACCAAGAGACAGAGGAATCGGAAATGCACACTTGTCTCAATGACAAGTGGTAGACTGAAGGAAATATGTCCTTCACCCAAGGTGCATTAGTTCAATACCAAGGTTCAAATTAATTACGAACAATTAATTTAGTGAGATCAAGTGATCGGAACAGCTGGTTGGAGCAATGCTTTTGATCAATGAGTTCTAATCTATATTAGGCTCACAACTTACTCTTGACTGAACCTATAAGGTCACGCCATTGGCATGTAACATATCATCGGATTAAATGAATTGGAAGTTCCTTTAATAGCTTTTCGGGAAATTAGTTTGGAAAACATAATTATACGATTAAACATTGGATCGTGATATCGTATATCGTATTGCGTATATTCGTAAGTTAGGCGAGACGAATAATCTTATCTTACGACATTAGATCGTCAAGTGCCAAACGATTAATAAAGTTATCGAAAGATAATTTATTCGCAATACGAAAGCAACCCACGAACCGGAGCGCACAAGCGCAAGGCCCATATGCGCAACGTGTATGGCAATGCAGCGCTGGCCTATAGGCCTCGCTGCTGTGTGGCGCTCGCGGAAAAGGTACAAGGCAAGAGCATTAGCTCGCGGCCCGCGGCCCAGCTTGCTGTGCGCGCCTAATGCCCTTCGTGGGCTCCCTGGCCGGCCAATGGCCTTAGGCCTTGGTCGGTTGGCTTGCTTAAGTTTTAGGTTATTAAAATAACCTAAGTACATGTTTTTTGAACACACAATTCAGATAGTACACACAACCCCAGGAGAAAAGAGAAACCCTAATTCTCTCTTTGCCTCCATGAATGTGTTCTTCCCAAAAGAAAAAATATCTTGAGTGACTTCCAAGCCATCGATCTCAAGACGGATCTGAACGTGTCGGTGAACCAAGTAGAGGAACGACATCTGGAGTTCTTGTTCGTGTTTGTGATTCGTTGAAACTAGGGAAAACACGCTATAAATGTAAGTATTGCTTGATCTGTACTTTATACATGCTTCTTGGCTTTGGGGTTATTCCACTATCATGTTATGTATATTTAACTGTAAACCCCCAACAACATTCATTTGGCATAAATGGGTAAACGACAAAAAAATTATAAATAAACAATTACTCCCTCCGTCCCTTAATACTCGACCTGTTTTGACTTTTTGCACTATTCACATAATTCACTTTGACCCTATTTTATTTCTAGTATATGAAAATAAATGTTAGTATATAATATATTGTTGGATTCATCTTAATATATATTTTCAAAATATTAATATTTTATAAATTTTTATAATATGTAGTTAAAGAAATTAGTGGTCAAAGTTGTGCATTGGCAAGCGTGTCCGGTCAAAACAGGTCGAGTATTAAGGGACAGAGGGAGTATCTTGAAGAAATAGCGGTCGCGCGCTTGCCCAATTTCTATGAATAGATACCAATATCTTTCTCGTATGATCATCACTCATAAAACCGTCTTAAGTCACGAATACAAAATAAAATAAATAACTATTAAGTATTTCACGTCTTAGACTCAAAATGCTTCGCAAAACACACTTAATTTCATGTACAAAATCATAGTGCACGACTAAAATTTGCAAATAAAATACCCAGAAACAATATGAACATTCCCCGTACCAAGCACCCCTGCGCCAAATTGTTCTGGCGCCCAAAGGAGCCGCACTAGAATTTTCTAGCGCCATCCTGACCTGTGCTAGAAAATTCTGGCGCACATACAAGTGTTTCAGACTTTTTCTGCACATTTACAGAAAAATCCAGAACACTTGGGGGGTACATATATACGCAAAATCAGTTCAAGTTTTATGTGCAATTTTTAACCAACAAAGTCTAATGCAAATAACGATTCCCTCAGACTTATTCGCTTAAATTCGGTACTTAGAAAATATTTTCTAAGCTAGAACTATGCGCGACCTGATTCTAAACTAAGTTCACTTGCCGCAAATACGTAGGCAATCCCAAAAAGAGGATTCGGTCCGAATAATTTTAAAAATTTTGTAAGTCTACATAACTGCTAAAATGAAAGTGGCATTTTATTGAAATCAAAATCCAAATACTCGCACTTCGAATGGAAAAAGAAATGAACACAAAAGGGAAAATAATATCGAGTACTACGTTAAACTAAAGCAAGAAATCAAAAGGGGCACATGCACCTCATAACGTCCTAGAGAACTATTCCAACTCTTAAGGATCTCCAAACAAAGCTTTGTGGAGGTCGGAACATGCAGGATTCACCTCAACAGATTCCTTCACCGCTTCCACATCAATATCCATAGAAGCATCCGAATCTTGCAAGCGTACTTCCATGGACTCCATGGCCTCAATCATCTTCTTAGCTTGTATGTCAATCGACAAACCAACTCCAGATGCAACAATCTTGACAGGTGCACTAATAGTAGAGGCTCTAATAATTTCACCTGCAGCAGTAGGGGTGTTCTTAGCCCACGTTTGTTTTTACCTCTCTCATGACAACGACCCTTAACCGGGTCCATTGTCGTAGTCTTCTTGTGCGCAGCTACGCCACGCTCAACATGCTTCTTGCGAGATCTAGTATTGGCATATGGATGATCAGTTTTACGCTTCTTGTCTATCTTCCTGCTCCGAGGTCTGACACTAGAATCATGACACATTGAAACAACATCCCATTTGTACTTGGGTCTACTTCGCAACCGCATCACCTCAGCAAGTGTGAGGGGGTCGAAAAAGCACGAGGCTAATGCATGACCTCGTCCCTCGTGGGTGTGACGCTTCTTTTTGTCAAATCAAGTGTAAATGGATTTCCTGTGAGTTTACACCCAACCCAATTGACTAGTAATATATGAGTCGCCATTCAGTTTTTAACGACAATGAGAAAAACTGACAAAACCCGGTTATCGTGACATAAAGGGAGTGCAATTATGTTTGACCACGACGGCCGTAGGTTCCCTTGTGATCCCTGGTGTGGGGATCTCTCAACATACACCCGCAAGGTAGAGATTGAGGGTTCGGGGGACTGTAACTACTGAGAGGAGTACTCTCTCTTCGATAACTCCAGAGACAGGATATCCTTACTAGCTCAGCATAAATAATTGAAGGGACATGTGTTAACTATTAAACTAATCTGAGTTGATTTTAACAATATGCAACATATAGTACTAGATCGAACGCGATTATCTGATTTAGATTGTTTTAAGGGACCTAGCATGATAATCCAATTTCCCAACATATTATCTTTATTAGGCGTGATAGAACAATCATATTTAATTAGTTTAACAGTTCATAAAAGGGCGAGGAAAGCAATTAAATCATGGAAAAGGGACACATTACGACGCACCCTTCAGAGGTGCGTCACGGTTCTCAGGAAACTAACCACTTTGAATTTGCTATTTCTCCTTTTATTTAACGAATCTCAAATTACAGGACAGGATACGTTCTGTTCGATTTATGTATCGATTGCGACAGAACGCGTGATCAGTTTTGCAGCGTGAGGCTTAGGCTTAGGGGTTTAGAGTCAATACTCAGAATAATAATTGTGTGTTGTGTCCTTTTCACGTCGAACTTAGGGCCCTATTTATAGAAAAGAGTTCGTGGAAAGCTAGAATTGTAGAACTCTAATCCACGAGGAATTAGGAAAGAACACGTCCCATGTATTTTCAGCGCCCAGGGCTGGGCGTCAAAGATTTCGGCGCCCAGCTCTGGGCGTTGAAAATAGGATCCAGGCAATTTCAGCGCCCAGGGCTGGGCGTCGAAAATGATGTTTGGGCTGTTTTCTTTGTCAGATTCGGACTCTTAGAATCCGGAGTGTATGAGACTTAATCGAGTGTTTTAGTGCGGATTAATTTTATGACGGAATGCGTCTGGGCCCGTTATGAACTCTAGGCTCGTTAGGATTTCAATCAATACGTGACTCTTATTTTCGAATCGTATTAGGAATAGGATTCTCTCGCAATTTTTATCTCATTTAGGATTTATGTTGGAGTGCAACACCTAATTCTGACAGGTTTCTATCTTTTATGACTTGCCACTTTTAACAACTACCCATTACGGCAGTTACTATTTTTAGCAGGTTTCCAAAAATAGCAGGTTTCTATAAATAGCAGGTTTCAGGTGAAATGAAAAGGGGTGATCGAGATTCGTTATTTTATAGGAGATGCGTTGTCAAGTGGAGATTTATGCTTTCATCATCGAACCTTCCCTTTCGGGAATGGGGACAAAAGTAGGTGTCTACAGTTAGCCCCCACTTTGACTGAGTCTTGGAGTAAGACGATGGTCAAAGTATTAGACGGAGTGCGTCGCACAAGCCATGGTGACCTGTTTTTGCGAGGGTCTCACGAGCCCCCGAGTGATAACATTTGACTTAAGGGTCATCACTTGAAGTGTCGACATATCCCTCGCGTGTCATTGGGATTTGTCAACGGATAGTATAGAATACTCCCTCACTTTGTCATTGGAAGTATCTAAAGAGGCGTAGGAACTCCTTCACTTTGTCATTGGGAGTAGCTACAGATGTTTTCGAAATCAAAGCTATAAAGTGTAATTGGGCCTGGCCAAGCCCAACCACGAGGTAAAAATATTTTTAAAGATTCTCATTTTCAGGGCTAGCTAAACGAGAAAACCCCCTTGTTTTTATGGGACGTAAAACGAAGGAAGATCCAGCACATCGTTCTTTTTTGGAAAAAACGGAAAACCATTCTTTTAAATTTTGGAAAAAGGGAAAGCTACTCACATCGTTCTTTTTTGGAAAAAACGGAAAACCAATCTTTGGAAAAAGGGAAAGCTACTCACATCGTTCTTTTTTGGAAAAACGGAAAACCAGAAAAAGTTATCGCTGCAGCGACTAAGGACCTGCGCGGTTAGTGGCGCAGACCCCGCCGGCTAAAGATGGCGAGCCTGTCCGCTAAGGGTGGACACCCCGTCCGATAAAAGTGGACGAATCTGTTTTGAAGTTTGTTTGCTTTTTTTTGAAAATAAGGACCTACGCGGCTTGTGACGTAGACCCCGCCGGCTAAAGATGGCGAGCATGTCCGCTAAGGGTGGACACCCCGTCCGATAGAAGTGGACGAATCTATTTTGAAATTTGAAAATAAGGACCTACGCGGCTTGTGACGTAGACCCCGCCGGCTAAAGATGGCGAACCTGTCCGCTAAGGGTGGACACCCCGTCCGATAGAAGTGGACGAATCTATTTTGAAATTTGTTTGTGCTTTTTGAAAATAAGGACCTACGTGGTTTGTGACGTAGACCCCGCCGGCTGAAGATGGCGAGCCTATTTTGAATTTGAAGAATTTATTTTTCAAAAACTGAGGACCTGCGCGGCTAGTGACGCAGACCCCGCCCGCTGAAGGTGGGCGAGCCCTGTCCGCTAAGGGTGGACGCCCCGCTCGCTGGAGGTGAGCGAACCTGAATTCGTCTTTTTGATTTGGGATTCGCTGCCGCGGTCTTGCCTGATTGAAGTGGACAAGTCCCTATCGTGATTTCTTTTGAGAATTTCTTTTATTCATTCTTGTAAGAGCGAATTCTTTCGAGGGATGCTCGGATTTAGTTGTAACTTGAATGTGGGTTGACAACGTGCTTAGACGGACCATTGTCTTGTGGCCATCATCTTTTCATGGTTTTGAGCTAGTCTTTTCAGCTCAATTTTGCCACTACTTGGGTCCTTGATTAGGGGACTATGTATAAGTATCAACGACGACCTTTGTCTTGAGGTCGTAATCCGGTTTTTTTTTTTTTTTTTTTTGAGACATCCAAACATGGGACTTCGTACAGCGTAGTCTGGGAATATTGTTTTAACTTTGCATAATATATATTTTCCTTCGAGCCCCTAAGCACTCGTGCTTGACGGTCATTTCTTGTCAAAGAGGTTCCTTGGGGACACGCATTCTATAATGTCCTTGATCGTGTTTGGGATTGTGCTCGTAAGTGCGAGCGATCTTTGTAGTGGTGTGCTACTCTTAACAAAGCCGTGACGTGCGACTTTCAGTAAAGAAATCGGCAATTTTCAAGTCGAATGAATATGGCAGGGCCCTATAGAAGTCAGAGCTGTTGTTTTTTTTGGGTCTGGGATCATTTTCGGCGCCCATGCCTGGGCGTTAAAGATTTCGGCGCCCAGCGCTGGGCACTGAAAATGATTTATGGCGAGGGTTCTTGATGACACAGTTGGCCTCTTGTTTGTTTATTTCACTTGGAAATTCTACGTATTATTTTTTGGAACGTAGAATTTTGTTAGAAATCCCAATGAGTTGAGCTGATTTATAGCGCCCAGGGCTGGGCGTCGGGATATCTGGCGCCCGGTTCTGGGCGTTGAAAGTGCGTCCCAGGCGGGACTTTCTCGTGATGATTTCTCAAGAAGCCGTAGCCGATTGGTGGACTACGGTGTTTGTCGCTTTGGGGCGATTATTTAAAGGAACTGTCGCTCTTTAAGGTGTACAGTTATTGTAATAGCTGGGCGAGTCTATGTGGCCCGAGGAACATACGTTGAGGCGTAAGATTTTGATCGCTCTTGTATATATTTTTTCCTTTTGAACGCGTTCGTGAATATTCGATACTTAGAATGATGATATGTATGTGCGAACGAGCGTTCATAGAATGGCCGTTGTGTGTGGTCCATTAATCAGTTTGCTTGAATCAATTTTTTGAGCAATGACTGATTTTGAATAGTTTTCTTAGAAGCTTGATAGGGTTCAGGCCCATTCATGAAGTGGGCTCAAACATCGTACCCTTTTGATTGCTCAAACATTTGCTTCGAGATTTTTTTTGCTATGGTTGTTTCGTAGCTTGGACCCCCAAGTATGCATGTTGGGATGCTTCATTTTGGCGTACGATTTTTGTAGGTTCTTTCGAGAAAGATGCCTTGGGTTTCCGCTCGTGTAGGTGCGAGCTATCCCTTTCGTGGTAATATTTCGCTACCTTTAATCCTTAATGTAGGAGTCGTGTGGCTTGAATTTTGAATTTGGGCGATAAGTAGTCTTTGCCTCTTTTACACAGGCTCTCGGTCGTGCCCGCATTAGTGCGATATGCCTTACTCTTTTTTTTTTTTTAGACTTGTACCGGGGGACGGTTGAACTTATGGTGAGACGTAGGCTTGTGTGGCCTAACAGCGTGTCTTAGAACATTCCTCCAGATGTTGGGATATCATTATTATTTTTTGCATTGGAGTACTTCATCACGCCTCGTTCAGGTGCTCGAACAAGTGTAGCACCTTCTGCGTGGGTGTGCACGGCTTATTACTTCGTTCGATGCGAGGATTCATAGATGTTTCTTTCTTTTTATTTTCTTATCCTTGATTTTTCTTTCGCTTTTGCTTTGGAACGACGTAGACTGTGTAACGGGCGCTTGTAGGGCGAGCGTTATGTGCAGTAGCTTGATCGGAGTTTTGGTGACTCGCGATTTTCAGTTACCCTTGTTAGTGGGGTGACTTTATATCTTCTAAGTAGTGCCTGGAATTTGGGAGGGGTTGTAGCCGTTCTAAGGTTTGTTTTACACGATTGACCTTAGGATTGTGCCCCTATGACGTGTGCATAGCATTAGCATCGAGAATTTGCGGTAAAATCGTCATTTCGAGTATTTTTAGAGTGTTTTTCTCAAGCCCCCAATTATAGCTACGGGATTGGCTTGGTGCTATAATGCTTGGCATACGTTTTTATGCATTCATGGTGACATGGATCATTAATAGTTTGAACCAGACTCATTTAGTCCGAGGTACGTTCGAGTAGTGATTTGCTACTTCTCTTGTAGATGTCGTATTGTGCGACATTGCCATGGTCAAGGTAGTCACATGTTGAAGTGTGCCTCGACCAAAAGCTAGGCGCCTCTCTTTACCCATAATCATATTTAGAAATCTTTTTGACTCACTTGCAACATCGAGATAAACGTATACTTATCTTAAACCAACGACACTTTATTATGTTCGAAGAAGTCTTTGAAAATTATTTGAAGCCCGAGTCCTACTGTGTACAATCCGAGGTGTCCTAAGTAAGTTGACTTATAGAAGGGTTCGTACAGGATTACATGAGTGAATCAAAATACTGTTACGGTTTTTAGAATGCTGTCTAAGGATTTGCTGGAAGCCAGGGTGCAGGCGTCAAGGTATACTTGTGCCCGTTTGGCATATACTTCAGGCTTTTAGGGCCATCTTTTCCAGAATTGCGGGAATATAAACAATTTTCAAATTGTCTTAGATTTACTTGGTGTATGTCTGCATAAAAGGTCAAGGTATACTTAGTTCTTTCCCTAGCTCTTTCATTTCAATTTTTAGCCCCTAGTTACTGTTATGTCTTCCCATTAATGATGCTTTCAGATTTCGATTTTAGATGCCCGTGTGATATGTCTGAGTAGGGTGAGCCTTGGTTAAGTGCCAAGTCCTATTGACAGCGTCTGATTTTTTCAAAGGGGATTAGCAAGCATTTGAATTACCATGAACGGGTGCCCTGAGTTCGAAGGAACGATGGGGCGATACCGTAGAACAATCCTCTTTATTGCAAGCCTACTGCCTTTACTACTTGTTGGCGATTATGACTGTGTTTAGTGGTGAAAGAAGGTCTTTAAGCGAACGACTATGCCTAGTGGTGAAAGAAGGTGTTTGAGTTAGTTCGCTTTAGGGAGGGTCAAGTCGAGTACTTTAGAGGTCATGGACGCTTGCGCTAGCCCCTATTCAACTGAGGCAAAGCGATCTTTTGAGTCTTGGCTAAGTGCCTAGGAGTGTGAGTGCTCCTTCTGGCAAGGGTACGTGCCCTTATTATTTTCGATGTGCGCTCGTTTTGGCATCTTGATGACTTGGATTCTTCCTTTGACTTAAATTTTTCTTTCGACTTGGATTGCAAGTGATTAAATTTCAATAAGGGACTTCTATTTTTTATTCTTGTTTTTCTATAGGCTTTAATATTTTTGCAAATTGGTTGGACCGAATCATGGATTGCCTACGTATCCGCCTTAAATAGATTTAATTTGGAATCAGGTCTTGCGTAGTTCTTAGCCTAAAAAATGGTTTCTTAGAATGCCGATTTTAAACAAGTACGTTCTGAGGTGGAAACATATTATTTGAAACGGTAGAATAAGTGAAGTTTATTATTATTTTAATCTGCTGCCTTGCCGTAAGCCAAAAATTTGTTTTATATTTTTTTTGAGTACATGTATTTTTTTTTGTGGTACGTATATCTGAATACGTGCTGTACCCCTCCAAGTGTTCGTTATTTTTCCGGGCATGTGCGGATAAAATGACGAGCACTTCTGGACAAAATTTGGCAAGCAGAGAGATTCAGCGCCCAGGCTGGGGCGTTAAAGATTTAGGCGCCCAACTGTGGGCGCTGAAAATGATTTCTGGGCGGATCATTTTGGTGCGCCAAATGCTTCTTTTTCTTTTTAGACGAACTTTTAAAGGCGCTTTGCAAAGTTTTCTTTTTTATTATTTATTACTTTTTTTGTACTTTTTATTTGTCTTCTTTTTTATTCGTGACTCAAGACGGCTTGAAAGATGGGTTGAATGAGATAGGATAATTTGTATAGGTATTTGGTCAAGCATGAGGATTACATCTGCTAGGACTCACAATTTGCAGCCTCAAGCTAGTGTCATGAGTTTACATCAACCAAGGCCAATGAGTAGCATGGGGACGGCTCAAGGGTATATCAACATGATGTATTCAAACAAGTTATATGGTCATTATACTAATGGTGATGTGAGAGCAGGTTTTGGAAATAATGGGTATGACGCACGTGTCAATGGCCGTACGTGGTTTGCAGTTTGATAACAAGTTCAAGAACAAGAGTCGAGGCAATGGTTTCTTAGGTTATGAGAACATGGATGGTGTTAAATGAGCTGAACAGGGGCCCGAGAGCGAAGGCGTCTAAGAACATAAGGATTGGAAATGGTAGACATCGTAGAATTTTATGATTTGGATTGGTTGACTCAATTCTTTTCCTTCGTTTACTTGGGTAAATTTCGCACTTTGGGAGGTACGGGCTAAGTATTTCATGGCTCGCTCTTTTCGCTCTCCCTTTTCTCTTTCTTTTTAAGTATTTCATAGCTTGCTCTTTTCGCTCTCCCTTTTCTCTTTGTATTTTTTTTGTTTGGGATTTTCCCCAACATAAATCCTTCAATTTTTTTTTTATTTGGGCTAAGAGGTAGATGGTTGTGGTCTTTGAGTCACGAGGCGAGACCGAGTGAGCCTCGTTTGGTAGGCCTATAGTGGACCTTTAATTTTAGCGGGCCTAGGGTGGACCTTTAAATTGTCTTACTTTGCAAGCGTATTTAGTCGTTTCTTAAAATGTGCAAATAGCGTAGATTCAAAATGTTATTTTTACCTTATTGAAATTTAACGAAAGAATTACATCGAAAATAATTTTTTTGCTTTTTTTTCAGATTCCAGTTTCTGGGATTTAATTGAAAGTTGTGATTTAGACTCGAACTTTCATTAATTTTTCTGATTATAACCCGTGTATGAATACAAGGAGGTGGCCTAGACTCAAAATAATGGCGTGGCGTAAGCCTATAATACTTGACAAAGCGACTTTCAGACTTAGGCTAATTGGACCATAACTTTCGTTGGTTGACACTTTAGATTTTAACCCTTGGGTGTCCATTTGTCATGTGCCATTTTGCTTAATGTTGGGAAGGTAGTTAATTGGGGAGATCGAATTTTCATTTTTGCAAGGCTAGAATCATTAGTGCGGCTTCTCTCTTAGTGTGTATTGCTTTACCCAATGGTAGCCTTATGGTATGCCGATCTGGGTATTTTCATGGTTGGTTATGTTGCATTCATGGAAAATCTTTTAGTCCGTACTTAGGAGTATTTAAAGGAGCGAGTGGCTCGAGAGGACTATGATAGTCGTGACCCAATGTGATCATAAGGCTTGAGGCCATTAATTTTTTGCTAATGGTATTGACACCTTAGGTTCACTTTGGGGGTAGTGCGACTATGGGGGAATGATTTTCAGAATGTGACTATTTCCATTTTGCAAATACTATAATATATTATTTTTATTGGTGAGAGAGAGTATTGAGGCCGTGGATTGTTAGCAAGGGATGACAATTACATATGGATGCTCATTTATTTAAATGTTAGGAAGGGAGACTCAATATGGTTTAACCTTTTAACTTGCAGAACGACACCAAGCATTAGGACCGATTCTATGGATAAGACAACTAAGACTTAGGATTTAGATTGTACTTTGGCATAGCCTAGTCTAGACTCAGATTTATTTTTTTATTCGAACATTGTTTTTCCTTGAAAACTTCATTTGAACATGTTTTTGAATACTTTGCCCATGTGACATTCAAGGTTATTTCAATTAGCGTGCTCGGTTTTGGAGCCGAACATTGTCGTCATAGGAGGCCTAACAACGACACAAAGAGTTTTTTTTTGTTTTTTTTACAAGTCGCTTTTAGAATCGAGTGCCTTTTCATACGCCCTTGCAGCAATTTTTACGAAAGGTTTTTTTTTGCTACGTATATTCTTTATGTGCGGGCACCGAGGCTGCTGCGCCTGACCAAAAGGCCAGGCAGCAACTTCAGCGCCCAGCTTAGGGCGTGAGAAATTATGGCGCCCAGCCTGGGGCGTTGAAAATGCGTCCCTGGCTGGTTCTCGTTTTCTGTTTACGTCTACTTTTGTTTTTGCGACTTTAATTTTGCGTGCTTGCCTTATAACGTCCTTTACGCGTTGTGCAGCGTTTGTGGGATTCGTTACAGACCATCCCGAGCGTCGCTTATTTTTGTGGCGATCGTTCGGGTTTGCGGAACACGTGTTTTGGTATAACTCTTTGGCCAATTGGTTTATGAATGTTTGGGCAATTTTTTAAGGTCGTTGGTTTTCTAACATTGTTTGTCACACACAATCACATATTTCGCTACACATAACTAACATTACATCATGAGGCAAGATAATAATATGTCATGTAATTATGATAGGCTTCTATGGGTAGTATTTACGTCTGGCTTGGTACCGCTTCTATCGCAGATCCAACACATGCCCCGGTCGAGGTAGTGCCTTCAACAGACGAATTTCGCCCAAGAGGCCAATCACGATGTAAGCCAAGGGGGCATGCACTAATGAGAGGGACCTAATGGGCGAGCGATTGGGTTTGGGACGGGTGTACTACTAGCGAAAGTGCCGAGTGGACAACATTCGAAGCGTATTCACCCCCGGTTGGCGATGGGTATCCTTAGTCCCAACTCCCAAGATGAAACATTAAGGGAGCCAAGATTCGTTATGCGGTTCTGTCCGTTCACATTAATATGCTGATTTTCAGGTCGTCCCAACTTGATGGGGAAATAAACGCGGGGTAGGATCGTTTCACCCTTCGGCTATTTTGATTACCTACAAGCACGAGTATTTCTTTCACTATCCCCAGTGGAGTCGCCACAGTGAGGGGGTCGAAAAAGCATGAGGCTAATGCGTGACTTCGTCCCTCGTGGGTGTGACGCTTCTTTTTGTCAAATCAAGTGTAATTGGATTTCCTGTGAGTTTACACCCAACCCAATTGACTAGTAATATAGGAGTCGCCATTCAGTTTTTAACGACAATGAGAAAAACTGACAAAACCCGGTTATCGTGACATAAAGGGAGTGCAATTATGTTTGACCACGACGGCCGTAGGTTCCCTTGTGATCCCTGGTGTGGGGATCTCTCAACATACACCCGCAAGGTAGAGATTGAGGGTTCGGGGGACTGTAACTACCGAGAGGAGTACTCGCTCTTCGATAACTCCAGAGGCAGGATATCCTTACTAGCTCAGCATAAATAATTGAAGGGACATGTGTTAACTATTAAACTAATCTGAGTTGATTTTAACAATATGCAACATATAGTACTAGATCGAACGCGATTATCTGATTTAGATTGTTTTAAGGGACCTAGCATGATTATCCAATTTCCCAACATATTATCTTTATTAGGCGTGATAGAACAATCATATTTAATTAGTTTAACAGTTCATAAAAGGGCGAGGAAAGCAATTAAATCATGGAAAAGGGACACATTACGACGCACCCTTGAGAGGTGCGTCACGGTTCTCAGAAAACTAACCACTTTGACTTTGCTATTTCTCCTTTTATTTAACAAATCTCAAATTACAGGACAGGATACGTTCTGTTCGATTTATGTATCGATTGCGACAGAACGCGTGATCAGTTTTGCAGCGTGAGGCTTAGGCTTAGGCTTAGGGATTTAGAGTCAATACTCAGAATAATAATTGTGTGTTGTGTCCTTTTCACGTCGAACTTAGGGCCCTATTTATAGAAAAGAGTTCGTGGAAAGATATAATTTTAGAATTCTAATCCACGAGGAATTAGGAAAGAACACGTCCCAGGTATTTTCAGCGCCCAGGGCTAGGCGTCAAAGATTTCGGCGCCCAGCTCTGGGCATTGCAAATAGGATGCAGGCAGTTTCAGCGCCCAGGGCTGGGCGTCGAAAATGATGTTTGGGCTGTTTTCTTTGTCAGATTTGGAATCTTAGAATCCGGAGTGTATGAGACTTAATCGAGTCTTTTAGTGCGTATTAATTTTATGACGGAATGCGTCTGGGCCCGTTACGAACTCTAGGCTCGTTAGGATTTCAATCAATACATGACTCTTATTTTCGAATCGTATTAGGAATAGGATTCTCTCGCAATTTTTATCTCATTTAGGATTTATGTTGGAGTGCAACACCTAATTCTGACAGGTTTCTATCTTTTATGACTTGCCACTTTTAACAACTACCCATTACGGCAGTTACTATTTTTAGCAGGTTACCATAAATAGCAGGTTTCTATAAATAGCAGGTTTCGGGTGAAATGAAAAGGGGTGATCGAGATTCGTTATTTTATAGGAGATGTGTTGTCAAGTGGAGATTTATGCTTTCATCATCGAACCTTCCCTTTCGGGAATGGGGACAAAAGTAGGTGTATACAGCAGGTTCACCACTACGAGCCTTAGTCCTCTCCGCAGCATCATCTGAGTTGTTGCAAATCTTGTAATTTTCAGAAAGAGCAATACTCCCCTCCGCGGAAACATCACAACAGGGCAGACTGTCATAATATTCTTCCAACGAAAGGGTGCGGTACCGCGAGAAAACAGTTGTAGCCGGTGGAGTGGTATCTGAAAAAGGTATAGTCTGCCTCATACCGTACTTCCTCAAAACCCGGTACAAAAATAAATAGGTGGGATGATTTAATCCAACCAGCCATGTAAAAACAATACGCTCGAAATCGCCCACCATTAACTGCAGAGCCCACCACAGGATCACCCACTTAACAGAGCAAAGTCCATGCGTAAAGTACGAGGTCCACTCGGCATCGTTCTCCCCTTGGTGTAGATACCTCTTGTTTCTGAGAGCCCGTGGATAGTAAGTCCTAAGATTAGACGGGGCCTCCAAGAGCTTCAACGTTCCATGAGCCAAATCTGAAAATACAGAAACATGAATCAATCGTATGACACTCGCAAATGATTCACAAAATAAAAAAAGCGAATAACGAGCAAACAAAAATGTGACAGTACCCGCCTGGTCCAAAGCTCAGTGGTTAGAGAGCTATGCCTCTGCAGGAGGGATCAATGTTTGATCCCCTTAAATCCCATTCTGCATGCTTGGTATAGCGTCCTGCTGGGTACCTAGTCTTGCCTGCTTGCGTGGGGTTGCAAAGTCTTCATTTAGGCTGGGGTTTGCTTCCACGCAAGTGGGAGGTTCCCCGTCATCAAAAAAAAAGTGACAGTAGAGATAATAATTTTCATTTGCAAAAGGCAGGCGCGCTAGAAATTTCTAGTGCACGCCACCGAAACGCTGAAAATTTCGAGCGCCAACTTCGTTAAAATATAAAAAAAGAGCTTCAGAACATCTCAAAACGCCAGCACACAAAAATCAGCGCCATAAAATTGTGATGCAAGAAAACCGGCGCCACAATTTTATAGGGCCCCTACCTACAGTGATGAAAAATATATGTATGCAAAAAGAATATAAAACACGATTGATTACCTGCAACAACAGGGGGCTACCACCAAAAGTTTCAGACTTTGTATCTTTCATCAGTGCATCCGCACTAAGTATAGTCTCAGCAACGACCATCGGCATTATGGAGTACCAACTTTCCATCTGACTGACAACGGACATCAGTTTAAGATCCCCAAACATACTGCCACTATAACAGAACTAACAGTTCAACAAACATAAGCAAAGATCCCCTACCGCTATACTTTTGTTTAGTTATGTTATCGGTAGAGATTCTAAAATGTTTAACGAGCTTAGACAGATCAACTGTTTCCTCTAGGAGCATCTCATTAACCGCATCATCACCCAAGCCAAGGAATTTTCCCATCAACTTCCATCCCTCATCAACAGTACTAGGGGTGACAGACAGTGCATTAACATGTTAACCTTGAATGGGAGCAAACTCTTCAGGCAAAGGGACAATCTCACTATTGCGAAAAACAAACACGTGATGGTCAGGATCCAAAAAATTCAGGGCAGCATGAATGAAACTAAAGTATATTTTTATTTTTTATAGTCTTAAGAAGGCATCTAAAGCATATTCTTTTAGTAAGATTTTTTAAGTTGGAGCAAGCGAGCGAAGCCACTTTCTAACTACAAATTCTAGAAACGTGGGGGACACAGAAGCAGACATGATGACAACAAAAGCTAAAAAGCTCAGCAACCACACAAAACAATCAAAGCAATGCAAGGGTGAAGACTACCGAGCACAACATGCCTCTATTTATACATACATCAAGAAAATCCTAAGCCAGTTTGAAAACAGAATCGAAAATTGAATTTCTGTAGAACCATACAAGTAGCGCGCCCAGCGAAATTCTGGCACCTGCATTTCAATTTCCGGCATACTCTTTAGCCCATGCGGACTCCATAAGATATGTACTTTTATTCTATTTCTAGTCCAATTCAAACTATGATATAACTCGAATATTCTAGGACAGGTAGGATTTCTTTACAAAATTTGTAATTTTACTCACATTCAATTTCTAAATAAATGCTTATTTCGACCGTTGTTGACCCTAAAACTTAAAATGTGTCATTTTCTTTTTATGCATATTTTCTTTTAAGGCAGGTTGGAATTGTAGGGGAATACAGTTAAACATAATAACATGTGAGGAAACAATCCCCAAAGCCAGGAAACATGTATAAAGCACAGATTAAGCAAACTTACATTCGAAGCGTATTTCCCTAGTAATCTGTCAACGAACACGAACTTAGAACTCCACTTGTCATTCCTCTACTTGGTTCACTAACACGGTCAGATCCGTCTTGATAACCGTAGCTTAGACAATCAATCAAGAGTTTTTCTTTTTGGGAAGAACAATTTTCTCAGAAAGAGGAAAATTGAAGAACGTAATTCTAAATTACGTTTAGGGTTTGGAAAACTTGTGTGTTCTGAATTGTGTGGAGTAATACAATAACCTAATTGTATTAATGATGTAACCGGCCAAGACTAATCAGCCTTGACCAGCCACACACACAAGCACACGGACCACAACCCACCGCCCAACAACACACGCTGCAGGCTGAAGCCCACAGCGCGCGAGTCGAGCAGCTGGGCCATGGGCCTACTTGCTCTTCGCTGCTCGTTGCTTGCGCTGCTGTTGCGTGCTCTGGCCCACGCGCGGGCTGGCTGCTCGCGAGCTTGTTGGCTAGTTGGGCCTTGCATGCTTGCGTGCTTGGCTCGACGGGCCGACAACTCCGATGCCTTTCGTATTCGCGATTAATATCTTTCCGATATTATTTATCGTTTAGTATACGACGAATCTCCGTCGTACGATACAATTTATTCGTTTCGCCGAGCTTACGAATATTCGCGATACGATATACGATTCGGATGCAAGGTCGTATCGTATAATAATTTTTCCAAAACTAATTCCCGAAAAGCTATTAAATGAATTTATGATTCATTAATCCGATGATCTGTTACATGCCATTGGTGTGACCTTGTAGGTTCAGTCAAGAGTAAGTTATGAGCTTAATATTCATTAGAGCTCACTGATCGGAAGCATTGCTCCAGCTAGCTGTTCCGATCACTTGATTTCACTGAATTAATTGTTCGCAATTAATCTGAACCTTGGTATTAGACTTAATGCTCCTTGGGTGAAGGACATATTTCCTTCAGTGTCCCACTTGTCATTCAGACAAGTGTGCTTTCACATTCCTTTGTCACTTAGTGTTACTTACTGAACATAAGGTAAGATCCAAGCCATCCTTATTAGGTCCAGAAGTGTTTCTCTGATTACAGAGCTCAACTGTTAAACCTTTACAAAAGGTTAAGCCTTAACCATTCTGAGCACGGCTATGCATTTTACAGTATCTAACTCTCCGAGAGGCCTTATTACACAACAACACCATATCCTATCAAAGATAGGAGGACAATCCATTCTTGCAATCTATAAACACTCACTTTGATTCATAGTACGCCCAATAACTGCTTTTATAGCCTCCTTTTACGGTGCGACATTTAGCTAGCATCAAAGCGAACTAATTCTCAAACGAGCAGACATAATCGCTCATCTTCCGAGGAACGGTTCTAATCACCATTAATGAGAACTACCTATGACATGAATTTAATCTCTTAAAGTGTTCTCATGGTCAATCCGATACAAGATCCAATAAGTATCTATGCAAAAGATTCTGACATCCAGTCACTCTAGTTCAAGAAATAGAACAAAAATCTACTTGCAATCTAATCTTCATTAGTCATTGGTCGTCCACCTTTCAAAGACCTGGATTAGGGATCCTTTGTGACTTAAATATTCAAGTTCACTTATGGGTGTTTCTTTGTCGAAGAATCCATCTTGACATCCCATTTGAATGATTTGAATCACATGGACTTATCATTTAATACTAAACTAAAATTAAATGAATATGAAATAATAAATTTCATAAATATGAATTGGTTAAACCAATTGTTTTAAACATAGATCTAACAAATGTTCTAAAATAATACTTAGAAAATCAAAGCTATTCTCTAACATGCTTGATTCCCATGGTTGCTACATGTGCGTTGTGTTTCACTTGTGGCAACGGTTTAGTCAATGGATCCGCGACGTTGTCGTCAATTCCAACCTTGCAAATCTCGATTTCCTTTCTTTCAACGATCTCTCAAAGTATATGAAATCACCGCAATACGTGCTTGGAGTTCTGGTGGCTCCTAGGCTCCTTTGCTTGGGCAATGACTTCGCTATTGTCGCAATACAAAGCCACTGGTCCTTTAGTGGAGGAGACAACCCCAAGTTCTTCGATGAAATTCCAAATCCAAACAACTTTCTTTGTTGCTTCTGAGGCAGCAATGTACTCGGCTTCAGTTGTAGAATCCGCAATAGTGCTTTGCTTAGCACTTTTCCAGCTTACTGCTCCGTCGTCGAGGCAGAACACAAACCCAGACTGTGATCTGAAATCATCTCTGTCGGTTTGAAAGCTTGCGTCCGTATAGCCCTTAACAATCAACTCATCTGTACCACCATAAACAAGAAACTGAACCTTAGTCCTTTTCAGGTACTTTAGGATATTCTTGGCTGCAGTCCAATGTGCCTCACCTGGTTCTGACTGGTACCTGCTCGTTGCGCTGAGTGCGAACGAAACATCCGGCCTTGTACAAATCATAGCATACATGATGGATCCAATAGCCGAAGCGTATGGAATTCCACTCATCTTTCTACGCTCATCAGATGTCTTGGGACACTGATTCTTGGTTAGATATGTGCCATGCGACATGGGTAGATGGGCTCTCTTGGCTTCCATCATATTGAACCTAGCCAACACTTTGTCAATGTAAGTGCTCTGACTTAGTCCAATCATCATCTTAGATCTATCCCTATAGATCTTGATGCCCAATATGTACTGTGCCTCTCCTAAGTCCTTCATTGAGAAACACTTTCCAAGCCAAGTCTTTACAGACTCCAACATACGAATGTCGTTTCCAATAAGTAGTATGTCGTCAACATACAAGACTAGGAATGCAATTTTACTCCCACTTACCTTCTTGTATACACAAGATTCGTCCTAATTCTTGATGAAGCCAAACTTATTGACTGCTTCATCAAATCGTTTATTCCAACTCCTCGATGCCTGCTTTAGTCAGTATATGGACTTCTTAAGCTTGCATACCTTTCCTTGGTTCTTTTGATCGACAAAACCCTCCAGCTGCGTCATAAACATAGTCTCTTCAAGAACACCATTCAAGAAGGCAGTTTTGACATCCATGTGCCATATTTCATAGTCATGAAAATCGGCAATCGCAAGGATTATCCGAATAGACTTAAGCATCGCGACTTGAGAAAAGGTTTCATCGTAGTCAACGCCGTGAACTTGCCTGTAACCTTTTGCTACCAGTCTAGCCTTGTATATGCATACAATTCCATCTTTGTCTTTCTTCAATTTGAAGACCCATTTGCATCCGATAGGTGTAAACCCATCCGGCAAATCAACCAAATCCCAGACTTGATTTTCAGATATGGAGTCTATTTCCGATTTCATGGCCTCTAACCATTTAGTGGAGCTTGGGATCGTCATAGCTTGCTTGTAAGTCATAGTTTTCAGTCAAGAGGACGCCTGTCCATCTGTCAGGCTGAAATATAGTTCTTTTAGACTTACGAGGGGCAACAACGTTTTGAGGAATTACTCCCACTGGCTTTTCTAAAGACCTTGGAGGTTCATCAAACTAAACTGCTTCTAAAGAGTTCTTAGTTCGTTGTTCGTCTCGAATCTCTTCGAGGTCTATTATTCTCCCACTTGTCAATTTTGAAATATGATTTCTTTCCCGAAAGACACCGTCACGAGCAACGAATACCTTGTCGTCTGACTTGTTGTAGAAATAATACCCCTTTGTTTCTTTTGGATACCCAACGAAGAAACATTTGTCAGATTTTGGTTTGAGCTTGTCCGAAATTCGTATGTAGTCTTTTCAACATCTTTTGACGGAGCACGATTCAGTGTGAGTGCTGCAGTTTGCAATGCATGTCCCCAAAATTGTAAAGGAAGTTCGGCTTGACCCATCATTGACCTGACCATATCGAGCAAGGTCCTGTTTCTTCGTTCCGACACTCCATTCCATTGAGGTGTCCCCGGAGCAGTCAATTCAGGAATAATACCGCATTCTTTTGGATGGTCATCAAACCCGTGGCTAAGATGTTCACCTCCTCGATCCGATCTTAGAGCTTTGATTTTCTTGCCATGTTAATTCTCTACTTCATTTTGAAATTCTCAGAATTTCTCAAACGATTCAGACTTGTGTTTCATTAAGTAAATATAGCCATATCTGCTGAAATCGTCCGTAAACGTTATGAAATAGCTGAACTCACCTCTAGCTTTCATACTCATAGGCCCACATACGTCCGTATGTATTAGCCCTAGTAGTTCGCTTGCTCTTTCTCCCACCTTTGAGAAAGGTTGCTTTGTCATTTTGCCAAGTAAACAAGATTCGCATTGATCAATCTTCTCTAAGTCGAAGATTCTAGAATTCCCTTTCGTTGAAGTAATTCCATGCGCTTTGTGTTAATCGACAATGCCACAGAAATGTGAGATTCGAATCACCAGTTTTAGCCTTTTTAGTATTTATTTTATAAATGTGTTTGCTCGTATCTAGCACATATAGACCATTTTCTTGTTGTGCTGAACCATAAAACATTCCATTCAAAGCAAAATAACAACTATTGTCTTTAAATTGAAAACTAAAACCTTTAGAATCCAAACTTGAAACGGAAATAATGTTTCTAGTGATACTAGGAACATAGTAACAGTTTTTAGTTCCAAAACAAAACCACTAGGCAAAGAAATAAAATAAGATCCTACGGCTAATGCAGCAATCCGTGCTCCATTTCCCACGCGTAGATGCATCTCGCCTTTATCAAGCCTTCTACTTCTCCTTAGTCCCTGCGAATTGGAACATAAGTGTGAGCCACAATCAGTATCTAATACCGAAGAAGTAGAATTAGCAAGATTACAATGTATAACATACATACCTGAAGGAGAAGCAACGTTTCCTTCCTTCTTCTCTTCCTTTAGTTTGGGGCAATCTCGCTTGTAATGACCAATTTCATTACAATTGAAGCATTGCAATGTAGAAGGAGAAGCATTTTTACTCATCTTGCTCTTGGAAGGCGCCAGTTGCCCTCCGGGAGTGGATGAAGATCCAGCCTTGCTTATCTTCCCCTTGCACACTTTCTTGAATTTGGTGCACCTCACATTCAAATGGTCTTGCTTGAACTTAAGGATTCTCTTGAATTTCTCGAGCAATTCCACAAGTTCACAGAATGTGCTCTCTTTGTGATTAAAGAGATAGTGCATCTTAAACCCCTCATAATCCCTATGAAGAGAATTCAGCACTAGTGCAATAGCTATCGACTCTTTAACGGAACCACCAAGTCTCTCGATTGTGAAAAACAATCCAGACATCATATCCACATGAGACTGAATTGGTGTGTTTTTGTCCATCTTAATTGAGTAAATGCGTTTTTGTGCCTCTAGAAGTTCGTTATCTAGGCACGACTTGTGTAGGGTAATAAGTTTGAGACCGCTCATTGAATTAGCCAATTCATCAACCCTTTTGCAACCAGTTTGGCACTTGGGTTGAAACCCCGCACGACACCTATCCCCAAGACGACTTAGGAGAGCGTGAGGCTCAAAAGTAATAAGAGACTGTGTTTATGACGCAGCCGAAGGCTTTTGTTGAACCAAAGAATCAAGGAAAGGTTTGCAAGCTTAAGAAATCCATTTATGGATTAAAGCAAGCATCTAGGAGTTGGAACATATGATTTGATGAAACAGTCAATGAATTTGGCTTCATCAAGAATCGGGATGAATCTTGTGTATACAAGAAATTTAGTGGGAGTAAAATTGCATTCCTAGTCTTGTATGTTGACGACATAATACTTATTGGAAACGAAAATCCTATGCTGGAGTCTTTAAAGACTTGGATTGGAAAGTGTTTCTTAATGAAGGCATTAGGAGAGGCACAATACATATAGGGCATCAATATCTATATTGATAGATCTAAGAGGATGATTGAACTAAGCCAAAGCACTTACGTTGACAAAGTGCTAGCTAGGTTCAATATAATGGAAGCCAAGAGAAGCCATCTACCCATGTCACATTGCATATATCTAAGCAAGACTCAGTGTGCCAAGACATCCAATGAGCTTAGAAACATGAGTATGATTGCATATGCTTGGGCTATTGGATCTATAATGTATACTATGATTTGTACAAGGCCAGATGTTTCGTTCGCACTCAGTGCAACGAGAAGGTACCAGTCAGACCCAGGAGAGGCGCATTGGGCTGCTGCCAAGAATATCCTAAAGTACTTGAAAAGGACAAAGGATCAATTTCTGGTCTATAGTGGTACATATGAGTTGATTGTTAAGGGCTATACGGACGCAAGCTTTCAAATCAACATATATGATTTAAGATCACATTCTGGTTTTGTGTTCTTCCTTAATGGCGGAGCAGTAAGCTGGAAAAGTCCTAAGCAAAGCACTATTTCGGTTTCTACAAATAAAGCGGAGTACATTGCTGCCTCCGAAGCAGCAAATGAAGCCGTTTGGATTTAGAAGTTAATTGAAGAACTTGGGGTTGTCCCCTCCACAAAGGGACCAGTGGATTTATATTGCAATACTGGTGGAGCCTGGGAGCCACCAGAAGTCCAAGCACGTACTCCGACAATTTCACAAACTTCAAGAAATCATTGAAGGAAAAGAAATCGAGACTCACAAGGTTGGAAATGATGACAACGTTGGGGATCTATTGACTAGACATTTGCCACAAGTGAAACACAACGCACATGTATCAACCATGGGAATCAAGCATGTTGGAGAATGGCTTTGATTTTCTATGTTTTGTTTTAGAACATTTGTTCGATCTACCATTAAAACAATTGGTTAAACCATTTCATTTTTATGAAATTCTTTATTTCATATTCATTTAATTATGGTTTAGTATTAAATGATAAAAGTCCAAGTGATTCAAAATATTCCAATGGGATTTCAAGAGGGATTCTTCGACAAAGAAACACCTATAAGTCAACTTGAATATTTAAGTCACAAAAGGATCCTGAATCCAGGTCATTAAAAGGTTGGGCGACCCATGACTAATAAATATTAGATTGCATGAAGATTTATAGTTCATTTTGTTGAACTAGATGGACATGGTATGTCAGAAATGTTTTGCATAGATAGGTAGTGGATCTCGTATCCGATTGACCATGAGAACACTTAAAGAGATTAAAGTCATGTCATAAGTTGCTCTCATAAATGGTGATTAGAATCATTCCTCAAAACATGAGTAATTATGGTTACTCGTTTGAAGATTAGATCGCTTTGATGCTCGCTAACGTTGCACCGTTAAAGGAGATTATAAAAGAAGTATTCAGGTGTATTATGAATCAAAGTGAGTATTCATAGATTACAAGATTACAAGATATGGTGTTGTTGTGTAACAAGGCCTCTCGGAGAGTTAGATACTGTGAAAATGCATGGCCGTGCTCAGAATGGTTAAGGCTTAACCTTCTATAAAAGTTTAACAGTTGAACTCAGTAATCCAAGAAACACTTCTGGACCTAATAAGAATGGCTTTCATCTTACCTTAGGTTCAGCAAGTTACACTAAGTGACAAAGGAATGCGAATATATACTTGTGTGAAGGACAAGTGGGAGATTGAAGGAAATGTGCCCTTCACCCAATGTGCATTAGTCTAAGACCAAGGTTCAGATTAGTTACGAATAATTAATTCAGTAAGATCAATTGATCGCAACAGCTAGCTGGAGAAATGTTTCCGATCAGTGAGTTCTAATCCTTATTAGGCTCACAACTTACTCTTGACTGAACCTACAAGGTCACACTAGTGACAGGAAACATATCGCCGGATAAAATTAATTTGAAATTCATTTAATGGTTTTTCGGGAAATTAGTTTAGAAAACATAATTATACGATTTAACATTGGATCGTGAAATCGTATATCGTATTGCGTATATTCGTAAGCTAGGCGAAACGAATAATCGTATCGCATGACATTAGATCGTCAAGTACAATACGATAAATAAATAGTCGAAGGATAATTTCATCGCAACACCAAAGAAACCCATGAGCCCAGCGTACGAAGCGCAAGGTTCATGGGCGCAGCGCGCAAGCGGGCGATGTTAGCCCATGGCCTTGATTCCTAGGCTCGCGCGCGGAAGTTCAGGAGCAGCAATGTTGTGGCCCGCGGCCCTGGCTTCGTGCTGTTTGGTTGCTTGGGCCAAGATGGCCGGTGGAGCCCTATGGTTTTGGCCGGTCGGCTTTGTGTAAATAATAGGTTATTTTAATAACCTATACACCATGTTTTTCCATTTAACTAATTTTTTCATTCTAACCCTAGAGAGTGTATGAGAACCCTAATTCTCATTCTGCCTCCATTAGAGTATTCTTTTCAAAAGTCTAAAAAACCTTGATTAAGATCTAAGCTACCAATCATCAAGGTGGATTTGCACAGTCGGTGAACCAAGTGGAGGAACTACGACTGGAGTTCTTGTTTGTGTTCGTAGACATAAGAGGAAAATACGCTACAAACTTATGTATTACGTAATTTGCAATTTATTCATAATTCTTGGCTTTGGGGTTATTCCGCTATCATGTTATGTATGTAACTGTAAATCCCGAAAATGGTTATATCTTGAAATGTCTCTGTCTGTAATGGACCAACTAAATGATGTATTATCATTTTTGAAGAATATTTTTTTTTGTGAAATACCGTTGCTCTTTTCGTGGGAAGGAAATAGTGTAGGATTAATGGTTATTTGCGGTATACGAAGGGCAAAGTGGCCCGAAATTTTTTCGCCGGGAATAACTGCGCGATAGAATATTCTGGCGCGTGGCTTCAGTGTGCTAGAATTTTCTAGCGCTTGACTTTATGCGCTAGAAAATTTTAGCGTTGTACTTCTTTAAATACGAGCACCAAGAGCAATTTCATCATTTTTGCATTTGCTGCTGCTGTTGCTTCTTTTTCGATTTTCTCTCTCGGTTCTTGATCATTTCTGCTCAAATTTTGTTGTTTGTTTCACCAAAATCATTCCCAAGTTGTCCTAAACCATCAATATGTAAGTATGTTCGTCTTTAACTTGAGTTTTGGCTCAATTATGAGTAAATTTTGGGAGTGGATTACGCTCAAATTGAATTGGGATTTCTTGATTTTGCCCCAATTTCTTACAATTGTGTACTTGTATGTGATGTTTATAACATGTATAAGTGCCTCAACATGTTAAATTTGTAATTACATTGTTTTTAGGTAATTTTGGGCTTGCTCAAAATAGCCCCCAAGTGTGCCTACGAATTGGTGTTGGGACACAATGTAGGTGTTCTTGGTGTGCTCCTTGCGGTTTACATGGTCTATGGATGATAGGGAATGCACAAATTTTGTATTCGACGTTTTTAAGGTCAATTTTGTATGTATGAGTTTACTACCAATTTTCGAACTTTAGTAGCATGCCCATACTTAAAGAATAAAATTGTTTGATATCACTAGCTTGTTGTGAATCTTTGAATGCTCGAAATGTTTAAAATAGTATGTGGTATTTGCTGGGTTTAAAGGGGATTGATGCCTTATAGTTTTCGTGTTTCCTTGCAAAATTAGCATTTCGGATGAGCGTACATCCTCTTCCGAGGAGGGGGACGCTTTAGACTACGTAGTAGCGCCCAATACATGCCCCTCGACCGATGAGGCGTGAGCCTACATGTCATGCTACTAGAGCTTCCCGGAGGGCTGCTGGCAGTATTTCTACTTCTTAGGCAGCGACTGCCGGAGGAGGCGAGTCACACCTTGAGGAGGAGCCAGCTTGGTTGGGTCCGCTCGGGTTTGATGGAGTCGGCCTTCATTATGATTTGGGGCACCATGTGGTGTCTCGAGTCCGGGCTGGTAGAGCTGAGACATACACTGCTTGCCGGTGTTATGGTGGGTCCATATTGTTGGCTTAAGCTTGAAGTCAACATTAGATAAAAAGGAAAGTGTATTTAGGAGAAAACCTAAATATACATTTATATAATTAGGAGTCACCTAATTATGTATTACTTCCTAAAGTTGTTTAGGAGAAAAGCTAAATATATATTTGTATAATTAGGAGTCATCTAATTATATATTACTTCCTAAAGTTAGGATTGTTTATTTTCTTTTCTTCATCTATATAAGGAGATGCTAGTTTGTAGCATAACTTATGAGTTTTGCGAAAACTTGAGGTTTGAGTAATTTCCTCTTGAGATTAATAAGAAGAGTTATTTCTTATTCTTTTGATCTTTTATTCTCACAAACAAGAATTGGTATCAAGAGCCTCAAGGATCCATAAGAAGGTGATAAATCGTGTTTCTAATTCCCCGTGAGCAAGACGAAGGAAGAAAACAGAGACACTATGGCGAAAGAAGAAAATGATGAAAACTCAGGAGGAAAATTAAAAGAAGGAGGAGGATCCTCCTAAATCAAATGTCCGATGCTCAACTCAACAAACTACACCGTATGGGCAATAAAGATGAGGACCTGCCTCAAGGTTCATAAAGCGTGGGAGATTATTGAAACAGGGAAAGACGACGGAGACAAAAACGATATGGCAATGGCGTTGCTATTCCAGTCGATTCCCGAGAGCCTCGTTCTACAGGTTGGAGATCTAAACACGACAATGGAGGTCTGGGAAGCCATTAAAACCAGACATGTAGGAGCTGAAAGAGTAAAAGATGCGAGACTACAAACCTTAATGTCGGAATTCGACCGCCTGAAGATGAAGGAGTCTTACAAAATCGATGATTTTGCCGGAAAATTATCAGAAATCGCATCAAAATCTGCTGCGTTGGGAGCTGAGATTGAAGAATCAAAAATTGTTAAAAAATTTCTAAAGAGTCTTCCTCGGAAGAAATTCATACAAATTGTGGCCTCCATTGAACAAATGTTGGATCTCAACAAAACTTCCTTTGAAGATATCATTGGACGATTAAAGGCATACGAAGAACGTATAGCTGATGAAGAAGAGGAACAAGAAGAACAGAACAAACTCATGTATGTGAACTCAGAACCTCAACGACATCAGAATTGGAAGAACGACTACAGAAACAGGGGCCGTGGAGGACGTTTTTCCGGAAACAGGAGTAGAGGTCGTGGTCGTTTTGGAGGAAACAAAGACCTGTCGCGAATCGAGTGTTATCGATGTGATAAAACTGGACATTACGCATCGAATTGTCCTGATCGTCTATTGAAACTACAAGAAGCCCAAGAGAATGAACCTAACGAAACTGAAGATGCAGATCAGCTCATGTTACACGAGGTGGTGTACTTGAATGAAGAGAAGATTGTGCCAAGTAAGTACGAATCAAATACCGGCGAAGATGATTTTTGGTACCTTGACAATGGTGCTAGAAATCATATGAGTGGAGATCGAAGGTATTTTGTTAACATTGATGAATCTGTTACCGGGAAAGTGAGTTTTGGCGATGACTCTAGAATAGATATAAAAGGGAAGGGATCGATTGAGTTTGTTGACAGAAACGGAAAGGCAAGAACAATGTCTGAGGTCTATTTTATTCCTGAGCTAAAAAGCAACATTATTAGCCTTGGACAGGCTACTGAATCTGGATGTGACGCGAGGATGAGAGAGGATTTCTTGACATTGCACGATCGTGAAGGGAGGTTACTTGTCAAAGCAATAAGGTCCAAGAATCGTTTGTACAAAGTTCGTATGAAGTTTAGAGAACCTGTGCATCTGAACCTTACACAAACAAACGATTCAAGTCTATGGCACGCACGTTTGGGACACATCAATTTTGAAACAATAAAATCGATGCAGCAAAGAGAGCTCGTTGATGGAGTTCCACAACTTAAGTTTGAGACGAGTATTTGCGACTCCTGCTTATTCGGAAAACAAACAAGACAAGTATTCCCAAAAGCCACTTCTTATCGAGCTACCAAAGCACTTGAGCTCATTCACGGTGATCTCTATGGCCCCATAACCCCAAGTACAGCAGCGGGAAATCGATACATCTTCGTTCTCATAGATGATCACTCTAGATATATGTGGTCAATTTTGCTTCAAGAAAAGAGTGAGGTATTTGAAAAATTCAAAAGGTTTAAAATCTTGGTCGAGCAAGAACTAGGAGTGAAGATTCAAACTTTCAGAACAGATCGAGGTGGAGAGTTTGTATCACAAGAATTCAACTCTTTTTGTGATAACTCAGGGATTAAAAGGCATCTTACAGCTCCATATACGCCACAACAGAACGGTGTGGTTGAAAGAAGAAATCGGACACTATTGGAGATGACTCGGAGTATTCTAAAGCATATGTTGGTTCCAAATTACTTGTGGGGAGAAGCTATAAGACATTCAACATATCTTCTGAATCGAATAGCAACAAGAGCCTTGAAGGATAGGACTCCCTACGAAGTTTTGCGATCGAAGAAGCCAAGTATCAGTCACCTCCGAATTTTTGGTTGCATTGGATACGCAAAGGTGGAGACACCGAACCTGAAGAAACTCGATGATCGATCAAGGAAATTAGTGCATTTGGGTACAGAGCCGGGATCAAAGGCATACAGATTGATGTGTCCGCAAACCCGGAAGATCATAGTGAGTCGAGATGTGATATTTGATGAAACAAAAGGATGGATGTGGACAAAACAAACTTCTGATCGTATTAATAATGGAAACTTCACCATTAAGTTTGGAGAGTTTGGGAATCATGGCGTCATCATAGATCAGAATACTCCGACTGATGATGATCTCCGAGATTCAGCAATAGAGCATCGTAGCGAAGGAGATCATCATGGCGAAAATCAAACAGACGCAGAACGCCGAAATCCTTCAAGTACAGAATGCGAAAATCGTTTGTCAGGTACAGAGAGCAGTGATCACGATAATGGAGGAGCAGAGGAGACTAATTATTCTCAGGAAAGCGAAGCTAAAAGTGAAGAAGAAGATGATGATAATAGTGGTGGTCAGCCTGTTCTGAGAAAATCGACCCGACCAAAGACGAAACCAAAGTATCTTGAACACTATGTTATGCTTGCTAAAGAGGAAGGAGAACGATTTCTTAGGAGTTTAAATGAGGAACCTAGATATTTTGATGAAGCAAGGGAATCAAAGTACTGGATGTTTGCTTGTGAAGATGAAATAAAATCGATCGAGAAAAATTTCACCTGGAATCTTGTAGATCTTCCTCATGTAGTCAAACCAATAGGATTTAAGTGGGTGTTTAAGCTTCAAAAAAACTCAGATGGCAGTATTAACAAACATAAAGCAAGACTCGTTGCCAAGGGATACGTTCAAAGGCATGGAATAGATTTTGAAGAAGTTTTTGCTCCGGTAGCTCGCATTGAAACTATTCGCCTTCTCATCAATCTCGCAGCATCAAATGGATGGGAGATACATCATCTTGATGTCAAGACAGCATTCCTACACGGTGAGTTAAAGGAAACCGTTTATGTCACACAGCCGGAAGGGTTTGTAGTAAAAGGAAACGAAGAGAAAGTGTATAAACTCAACAAGGCTTTATATGGTTTAAAGCAAGCTCCTAGGGCATGGAATGAAAAGTTGAATCAGATTCTCAGGGAATTACAGTTCAAACGATGCTCTAAAGAACCTTCAGTCTATCGAAAAGAGGTAAATCAAGAGATTCTGATTATTGGTGTATATGTCGACGATTTGTTCGTATCTGGAACAAGTTTGAAAATTATTTTAGAATTCAAGAAGGAAATGGCTTCTAAGTTTGAGATGACTGATCTCGGAAGGTTAAGCTATTATCTTGGGATTGAAGTTTGTCAAACCAATAAGGGAATCACTTTAAATCAGAGACGTTATGCCAAGAGGATCTTAGAAGAAGTTGGTATGGCAGAGTGTAACTTGGTGCATACACCGATGGAAGCCGGTTTAAAACTGTCAAAGTCAACTGAGGAAAAGGACATCGATGCTACAGGTTATAGAAGAAGTGTTGGATGCCTTAGATACTTGCTTCACACAAGACCGGATCTATCATATTGTGTTGGAGTGTTAAGCCGCTACATGTAGAATCCGAAAGAATCTCATGGAACAGCAATGAAACAATGTCTAAGATACTTGCGAGGAACGATTAATCTAGGTTTGGTTTTCAAGCGTTCAAGTTTAAAGGCAACAAGATTGGTTGGTTACAGCGATAGTAGTCACAATGTCAATCCTGATGATGGTAAGAGCACGACAGGGCATATATTCTATCTCAATGAAAGTCCTATATCTTGGTGTTCACTAAAACAAGATACAGTGGTGTTGTCTTCATGTGAAGCTGAGTTTATGGCAGGAACTGAAGCAGCCAGACAAGCAATATGGCTCCAAGATTTGCTCGAAGAAGTCACCGGGTTACCATGTGAAAGAGTTGTTATCATGATCGACAATCAGTCAGCGATTGCTCTTACGAAGAACCCAGTGTTTCATGGTCGAAGCAAACACATACACACAAGATATCACTTCATAAGGGAATGCGTCGAGAATGGTCTAATAGAGGTCAAGCACGTTCCCGGAAACGAACAAAAGGCAGACATTCTAACAAAGGCTCTTGGAAGACTTAAGTTTAAAGAAATGAGAGATCTCATTGGTATGAAGGATTTAACTTGAGAGTGACTTCAAGCTTAGGAGGAAGAATGTTGGCTTAAGCTTGAAGTCAACAATAGATAAAAAGGAAAGTATATTTAGGAGAAAACCTAAATATACATTTATATAATTAGGAGTCATCTAATTATGTATTACTTCCTAAGGTTGTTTAGGAGAAAAGCTAAATATACATTTGTATAATTAGGAGTCATCTAATTATATATTACTTCCTAAAGTTAGGATTGTTTATTTTCGTTTCTTCATCTATATAAGGAGATGCTAGTTTGTAGCATAACTTATAAGTTTTGCGAAAACTTGAGGTTTGAGTAATTTCCTCTTGAGATTAATAAGAAGAGTTATTTCTTATTCTTTTGATCTTTGATTCTTACAAACAAGACATATTTCATGTCTTTTTGGACAAGCTAGATAAGAGGATACGGAGGATAGTGGAGGCTTTCCCGCTATATCAGACTGTGCTGGTCATTAGGGAGTTGGTGTGCCCTAATGCTTCTAGTCAGTTTCTGCAGTTTATTATAGAGTGGTGGTGGGATACTACCAACACTTTCCACTTTCCTTGGGATGAAATGACTATTACCCCTGAGGACTACACTGCTCTTACTGGTATATCCTTCATGGGTACTTCGATTTTCCTCCCTAAGGACAATGAGTTGCCTTCGGAGAGTATGGCTACAGAGTGCATCGGTGCGGAGCTGGCCGCTCGGGTGAAGAGATATGGAGGAAAGGGGATGCCTTACTCCTTATTGGTGACAAAATTGTTAGAGGGCCTCCCCTCTAGTGCTTCTTCGGAGTTATATGCCTGCATATTCTTTTTGTTGTTCCTGAGTTCGACGATTTTGTCGAACCGTTCTGAAAGTGTGACCCGTGGCTGATTCCGTTAGTGCGGAATCCTTCTGAGATGGGTTCGTTTTGCTGGGGCGAGCGAGCTTATTCGAACTTGATCAGCCACATGAGTCTAGCTGTGAGAGTCCTTGACAGTCCTGATAGGAGGATGAGTTCTATCTTTCTATGCGTTCTACCGTGACTTATTGAGGTACGTTCTTCATTTGTTAGTTGTTTAGGAATGCTAAATAGATGGAAGGTTCTATCCCAGTCTTTTCTTACTGTCATACTTTTTCTTTTGCAGCTATGGGCTTTAGAGCGCTTGCCGTTTTTTCGCTCCTCGACATTGCAGGTAGGATAGGGGCTACCCCAGTAGCCAACTGTTGGGGTGCGCCAGGAAGAAGAAGAAGAGGCCTTCCATGTCGAGGTTTAGAGACATGATTATGACAGTGCATCCTGATTTGGTAAGTATGGTTGATTTCTTTATTTTATACTGACTCATTTTATGCGAGTTTCCTGATCTGTTTGTGTTTATTGACTTTGACTAACAGGTGGGTTGGTCCTGGTTGGAGCATCTGGGTAACACGGAGGAGTTGGCGGAGGCTCGACGCTAGTCTATGTGTCGGATCCTATATCAGGTTCCGAGAGGTCCGGCCTGGTTCCTTGGGGAGAGAGTGCTCCGACAGTGACACGCCTTACGCGGGTGCCTCAGTCGCCTCCGACCAGCAAAATGCGCCCTATGGGTGTGACTCCTAGCCGTCGTGCGGCGCTGCGGCAGGGTGTAACTGCGGGCCAACTGGTGGTTGTGGATGCAAGCTATTCGGACTTCATTCGGGACCAGATCTTGCTTCTTCCGGTCGTCGAGGTACGTGTAATCCTTGATTTTGTTGATATGCACGTGTTTTGTTTTTTTGTGTTTTGACTAAATAGGTTGTTCATATTGCAGCCTGAGCCTACTGAGCATGACGGTTGGGTGCCGCATGACTGTCTTATCAGCTATACAACACAGGGAAGCTCTAGGATGATAGAGGAGGTTCCTACTGTTTTTAATGTGCAAGGTTTTCATCCTCTGGTCCGTGAGGGTACCCGTCTGGTATGGGTTTACTTCCTTAGTAGTTTGTAGAACTTTTATTTTTTTGTATGCTCGTTAATGCGTTTCGCTCTTTTCGGGTTTCCGTTGGTCTAGTGAACAGGGTAGTGAGGGTGGTTAACCGGGTGAAGGGCGCATTAGCTACGGCTCTGGCGGCTATTTCTTGCCGTACCCCGGGTTCGACTTAGGTAGCATGCCTGATCATTTTATGTTTAGCTACTAGTGGTTGTTCGTATTCTAACATGTTATCTGTATTTTGCAGGCTGGGGAGCCAGAGGCCCCTGAGCAGGAGCCGGTGCGGGCTGCTCGGAGAAACCACCATTCCTTTGAGGGTGGTCGTGGCGTCTCAGGCCCACAGGCTAGGCCTCATTTGTGTGACGTTTGGTCGGGTGAGAGGCCCCAACGACAACAGGTGGAGCCTAGGAGGAGTCATATCCGTTCGTTTAGTGTGCTGGTGTCTCAGATGGGTTGGCAGCCCCCGCCTTTTCAGCCGTTCCAGGCTAGTTGGCAGCCTCAGCCGTTTTAGCAGCCGTCACAGCATGGGTGGAAGCCACCGCTATTCGACACCGGATGGATGCCCACGCAGACTACTCAGCCGCCGCCTTAGTCTGTTGGAGAGTCGTAGAGTTGGAGGTCCTCTCAGTTTGATGCCTTATTCATCGGCGACGGTCCGAGTAGAGGTGCTCTGAATGACGAGGATGAGCCCTTATCCCCATGGGTTTAATGAACCCCAACCTTAGACTATTTACATGTATTAGTTGACCATGTATTGTTTTTCGTTTTGGTATTCGCACTTTGTCAGACATTTGCATATATTTAGCTCCTTTTTTATCTTGTCTGTTTGGGCATTGAATCCATTTTGCAAAAAATATGGTCATTTTTCCAGTTCCTTGCTTTAGTCGGAGGTATTTCCTTTCTTGAAGGTATACCGACTCTCTTAAAAAAAAAGCACAAAAGAAAATGACACATTTCAAGTTTCAGGGTCAACAACCGTTTTCAAAGTCATAGTCGAATAGAAAATTTTTATTTAGAAATTGGATCCGAGTAGAATTACAAATCCTATGAAAGAGATCGAATCTTAACTGTCTTGGAATAGCTGTTTACGTCATAGTTTACATTGGATCAAGAAATATATTAGAAATCAAATTCTTGTAGAACCCGTATTAGCCTAGAGAGATTGCTGGGAACTGAACCACAAGCGCCAATATTTTCTAGCGTACCACTCTCGATCACTAGAACTTTCTGGGGCACTAAACTAAGCGCTAGAATTTTTCTATCGCTGGTTTCCCTATTCTGCAGAAATAAAAATTATGCATCTGTTTCAAATTGTCTCAAATTCGTCTTGGGGTAGCTATAAATAAAGGCCCATAATGCTCGTTAATCTTCATCCCGCATTTCTGTTGATTGTTTAAGTATTTCCTGAGTCTTTATTGCTTTTGATTTCCATCATGTCGACCCCCGTTCCCCTTGCTTACTTGAAATCTGCTGTTAGCAAGTGGCTCCATTCACTTACCTCGACCGAAAAGATGTTGCTAAAAGAATATGCTTTAGATGCTTTCTTAGGTTTACAACAAATAAAAATCGACTTTAATTTTATTCATGCTGCCCTGAATTTTTGGGATCCCGACCATCACGTGTTTGTTTTCCGTAATAGTGAGATTGTCCCCTTGCCTGAAGAATTTGCTGCTATCTTTGGCTATCCTGTTAGTGCACTTTCTGCTACTCCTAGTACTGTTGATGAGAGAAGGAAAATGATGGGGAAATTCCTTGGCTTGACTGATGATGCGGTTAATTAGATGTTAATTGGGGATATTGTTGATCTGTCAATGCTCATTAAAATTTTTAGGATCTCTACTGTTAATATAACTGAACAAAAGCGTAGCGTTAGGGCTCTTTGCTTCTGTTTGTTGAACTGTTATTTATTCTATAACAATGACAGTATATTTGGAGATTTGAAGCTGATGCCAATTGTTAGTCTGATGGAAGGTCGGTACTCTATGATGCCCATGGTCGTTGCCGAGACTATACTTTGTGCGGATGCGCTGAAGAAGAATGCAAAGTCCGAGACCTTTGGTTGCAGTCCTCTGTTGTTGCAGGTAATCAGCCGTAGAATAATTGTATGCACGTTTTATACATATTTTTTTTTTTGTAAAAACTGCTTACTGTTGGATGAGCGTTAGAAAATTGTGGCGCATTAAACTACGCGCTGCAATTTTGTAGCGCTGATTTTGCTGGAAAATATTTCAGATGCTGGGAGAATCCTTCGCACCAGTGTGAAGCGCTAAAATATTCTTGCGCTTCCCCCTTGTGCGCTAGAATTTTCCAGCGCTTATTTCCTTTTGTTCGCATTTTAATTATGCGATTTATTTTCGAGTGTCGTACGGCTGATTCATGTTTTGTTTCCTCAGATTTGGCTCATGGAGAGGCTAAGACTCTTGGAGTCCCCATCTGATCTTAGGACTTAATGTCCCACTGCTTTGGGTAACAGAAAATATCTGCACCAGGGAGAGAATGAGGCTTAGTGGACCTCCTATTTTACTTACGGTCTTTGTTCTATTAAGTGGGTGATCCAGTGGTGGGGTCTACAATCAATGATAGGTAGGGGCGAATGTATTGTTTTCACAAGACTTGTTGGGTTGACTCATCCCACCTATTTGTTTCCGTACCCGGTTATGAGGGTACGGTATACATCATATTATCCCTTTTTCGGATACCAGTCCATCAAGCACAACTTTTTCCCACGGCACCGCACCCTAGGGTGGGCGGTATACTATGACAGTCTGCCCCGTTGGGATGTTACCGAGGAACCGAATATTTCCTTGTCTGATAATTAAAAGCTTTGGATGAGTTCAAATGATGTTGAGGAGAGGACTAAGGCTCGTAATGTTGAACCTACTAAGATGTTGTAGTCCTGAAATAGGCCTAACTATGAGTGGGAAGTGGTTTCAAGACCTCGTGATGCTAGTACTTGACCTCAGAGGAGGCAGATAGACTGGAAGTGCATAACTTATCATCCTTATGCTGATACTAGGTCTCCCAGGAAGCCTGTTAAGCGTCGTGTTGCTGTGCCCAAGAAGGCTATGGCAATAGTCCAGGTTAAGGGTCGTCGTCGTGAAAAAGGTAAAAAGCAGGCGTGGACTAAGAAGACTCATGTTCCTGAAAGTGTAGCAGTCGAATCCCCTAGTGTTAGTGCACCTGTTGAGGTAGTGGTATATGTTGGTGTGTTGATTGACATAGATGCTGAGAAGATGATTGAGACCTTGGCGTCCATGGAAGTAGGTCTACCTAAGCCAAATGCTTCTATGGATCTTGATGTGGTGGTGGTGAAAGAGTCTATTAGTGTAGCTCAAGCGTGTGCCGACCTTCACGCAAAGATTTGTTTGGTGATGCTGAAGAGTTAGAATAGTGCTCTAGGTCGTACATGGGGTTCTTATGCCACTTTTTATTTTTGGTTTAGTTTTAATGTAGTACTTTTCACTTGTTTTCCCTTTTGTATTTTTATTTAAGCTCAAAATGCGAGTATTTAAACTTTTAATTTTAATAAAGTATTTTTGATTCAGTAATCTTATAAGCCTATGTTTTTTGAAAATTATTTGACCGAATCCATTTTTAGGATTTCCTACGTATCTGCCCTAAGTAAACTTAGTTTAGAATCAGGTCGCGCATAGTTCTGGGTAGAGTAATTTCTAGGTGCTAAATTTGAGCGAATAAGCCTGAGTGAGACATTATTCGTTTTGAACTTAGCTAAAATTTATTGCACGAAAAAAAAACAAGAACTGGAAGAACTGGAATTACGGTACATATATACCCCCCAAGTGTTCGGAGTTTTTCTGTGAAGGTGGAGAAAAAGTTCGGGACACTTAAGTTTGTGCGCCAGAAAATTCTAGCGCTCTAAGAGTAGTTGCGCGCATAATTCGTGTTGTTTTCTGTGTACGTAATTTGCAATTTTGGTCGTGCACTAGAGGATTTTAAACTATAATTAAGTATGCTTTGCAAAGTTTTTGGGTCTGGAACGTGAAATACTTAATGACTCATTAATTGATTTTTTATTTGTGACTTAAGACAGTTTTGTGAGTGGTGCTCGTATGGGCAAGATGTCGGTATCTATATATAGGTATCGGGCGAGTGCGTGTCCGCTATTTCTTAAAGATCATTGTTTATTTATTATTTTTTCGCCGCTTGTCCATTCATACCAAGTGAATGTCTGCTTTATAATTATCCGTCTTAAGTTACTTACGGATTGACTGAGTGAGTTTCCCTGCATTGGGGCTAAAGTGGGCCCTTATTTTATTCGCAAAGTTTTTTCTTAATTTTTGTTCTTTGTCATATAATGTGGACTCAAAGGTGTTGGAATTTATTGAAATAATAAAAAAAAACAGACAAAGGAAAATGAAAGTGTATCAATCTAAACTTTCCTTGGAACATCTTCCAGGATGTTTTTAAAGAAAACTAAATGTGTTAGGTTATGATACATATAAACGAATATAAATCATGCGGAAAGACCATAAACGCCAGGATTCCAAATTAATTGCCACATAACAATTAGCATAATTAAGATGCATACTCTTTGTGGCGTGCCCTCCCTTGCTGCGCCCGAACCGAACAAGAACAAGTCTTTAGGACTCCAAGTGTCGTCCCTCCGTAGAAACTCCACAGCACGTCCGGATCCGCCTTAAGATTGACCGACTAGAATCGCCCTTAAGGTACTAAATTTATTCGGCTATTATGGGCAAAGTGTGTGGCTGAATTTTTGCTCAAATTCTTACCTTTGAATACTTCAAAATCGTCATAAATTATGAGCCTTGATCTCATATTTATAGGCCATGGAATAAGCAATCGAATCCTACTAGGATACGAATTAATTACATTAGAATCCTAGCAGAACTCTAAATTAATTAATTTATCTTTTTAGGATTAGGAAATTTAATCATCAAACGAATCCTATACGCTTTAGGTTTCGTATGTGAACACAAACTCTACAAGAGCATGACCCGCAAGCGTGCAGGCCATGCCCGCGCACAGCCCACACGACCACTCAGCCCACGCGAGCTATAAGCCCACTGCACGCAGCTGCGCGCGCAGCCATGACCTGCTGGGCCTGGCGTGGCCTTGGCTGTTCGTGTGGCGCGCTGGCTTGCTGGACGCGGGCCTGGCTTCGTGTTGGGCCTTCGTCTAGCAAGCTCGTCCGATGCTAATTCGTACGATGCGCTTCCGATTAATTTCCCGATTCCGGAATTCATTTCCGATACGAACAATATTTAACATTTCCGATTCCGGAATTAATTTCCATCTCGAACAAATATTTAATATTTCCGTTTCCGGAATTATTTTTCGATTCCGATAATATTTCCGATTCTGACAATATTTCCGATTCTGGCAATATTTCCATTTCCGATAATATTTTCCGATACGTACCATGTTTCCGTTTCCGGCAACATCTACGACTTGGATAATATTTATATTTCCGATACAATCCATATTTCCGTTTCCGGCAATATCGTCGTTTTCGGTGTATTCATTTACTTGCCTTTGACGATCTCAGCTCCACTAAAACCAAGATCCTTCGATTCCGAATATTGATTAGATAGAGTATTTAATGCCATTAAATACTTGATCCGTTTACGTACTATTTGTGTGACCCTACGGGTTCAGTCAAGAGTTAGCTGTGGATTAATATCATTAATCCACTTGAACTGAAGCGGCCTCTAGCTAGGCATACAGTTCACTTGATCTCACTGAATTCTTAACTTGTATAATTAATACAGAACCGCATTTATTAGACTTATCATTAAATGCATACTTGGACCAAGGGCATTATTTCCTTCAGTCTCCCACTTGTCCTTAGGGACAAGTGTGCATTTCCTAATTCCTTTGTCTCTCGATGCTTGCTCTTGAACATAAGGTAAGAGTTGTCATCCTTATTATGTCCAGAGGTGTTTCTCGGTTTCAGAGTTCAACTGATCAAAGAAACAGATAATCATAGCCTATGATTCATCTGAGCACGGCCATGCATTTTACAGTTTCTAGCTCTCCGAGTGGCCTTGTACAACTTTTAGCATCTCATCCCGATTTATGGGAGGACAATCCCAATCTTGCGATCTTGATATTAGACTTCGTTTGATAGGTGATTACTTGAGCGTTGCCTTTATGGCCTCCTTTTACGGTGCGATGGTTGACAACGTCAAAGTAAGCAGTTCTCAAACAAATGATTATGACATTGCCATGTCCACATAGTTCAAGAAACAGAACTACTAGTCATCTTGAATTCTAGTCGTCTAACGTTTTCTATGCGTCCACTTTATAGAAAACTCCGACCAGGGACCATTTTAAACTTTTGACATTCAAGTTCACTTGATAGACATTTCTTAGTCACAGGACTGGTCCTGACAGTCTATCTTGAATATGTCGTCAAATTGAAGGGACTCATCATTTAATACTAAACCAAGATTAAATGGAATATGAAAATACATTTCATATATGATAAATGTTCAACCCAAACGTTTTACAACCATGGGCCTCGAACCCATCTTGAAAACAGTTCATGGAATTCTGGCTATGCTTGATTTCCAGTGCTACAATGTGAGTGTTGCTTCTCACTTGTTGCATAGGTTTAGTTATCATGCTTTGCCAATTTTAATATCCTTTTCATCGAATTTCTTATTTCAAGTACCATAACTTTTTCAAGTACCATAAGTTTTTCTTGATCTCAATCTAGTTGATCTTTACTTAGATCAATAGAGATTGGTATATGCTCGTTATGCCTAAAGTCATACGATACGTTTTTGGCGATCCTCATATTATATCATACATGATAAATTCTTTTGCAGAATAATTCCCAATTGAATTCTATTCATGTAACTTTAGCTCATTCAATTTCAGTAGATACTGAATCCAGCTAAATTCTTTGACACATAATATAGGTTAAGAATCTATTCAGATCCTTTGATGTTTAACATAATAAATGCTTATACATAGTTCAAACATTCCTTTACTTAGATTTATTCATATGGGTCAAATGTCTCCGATGGAGTCTTTCGTGTTTGATTTAGTAAATGCCATTACTTAATCCAAAACAATATATATTAATACCCAGTATGTACTAAGTTTCGCCATGGTCCATCATTGATAAATAATTTCAAATCTAAGTCATTAGCATTTGAATGCTATTTCACAATAGAGAGATATGTGTGTGATACACATAGGATCAATTAAGTTTTATGTACTCCCACTAAACTTCTTATATATCTATAAAAATCATGTACATTTTATGAAACCAAAATACTTATTAGTTTCACTAAAATACAATTCCAATTCCCAATTGCTTGCTTAAATCTGTACTTAGATTTCATAAGCTAGATTTCCTTCTCAAGAATTTATTTGGATCCACAAATCCTATGTCATACCATGTACACAGTTTATTCCAACAATTGATTGAGGAATACATTTTGTCATCCAATTGCAATATCTACCAATATGCAATTATTGCTTGAATTATAGACTTGAGTATTACGATTATGCATGAGGTTTCAACACAATCCATGCCATGAATTTTCTTGTAACCTTTAGCAACTAATCTAGCTTTGTGTGTGAACACAATTCCATGTTTGATGGTTTTTATCCTTAAAACCAATTTGTAACCAATAGGTGTTAACCTATTCTTGCAAATCAACAAAATTTCAATTTTGTCATCAAAACATTGGCTATGTTTTATGGCCATTAACCAATTAAAAATTTGAGTCTATATATGGCCTCTAACCATATTAGGGAATCTAGGTTTCGTCATAGATTTCTTACAAGTCACAAACTCATTAATCTACATGATAATAGTTTGACTGCAAGTTGTAGGTTTCTTCACTATCTAATAGAAGAATCTCATAGCTTCATTGACCTGAACTCCATGTTTCTTCACTATCTAATAGAAGAATCTCATAGTTTCAGTGACTTGAACTCTATGCCTTACTTGGGTATAGAACATCAAACAATAGAATATCAACAGACACTTGAAAGTCTTTGAATATTATGTTCTCCTTGAAGCACTTGTAAAGTCTTCTAAGAGATGTCTATTCTTTAAAGCCACTTCTAAAGTCCTTAAAGCATAAGTGTTCGGATTTTCTGAAGAACTTCGAAAATCCTCCGGAATGTCCATTTATGTTTGTTGTTCGCCTCGAAGACTTTCGAGGTCTATTTTCTCCCACTTGTCATTTTGGAAACGAATCTCCAAAAGGACATTATTTCGAGCAAACAAACATTATGTTCTCAAAATATTCGTGGTAGAAACAATACCTTTGTGTCTCATTTAAATAAATCACAATGAAACATATAACTATTCTTGGGCCTTAGTTTGTTGAATTAACAAACACTAAGCTCCCACTAAGTTTAGGAACTCTTTAGATATATATTATGAAAAGATATTCTGAAATTACTTTTCAATAGCTTTGACGAATTTGGTTTAGTTTGGTGGTAGTTGAGCATTTTAATTTAGAAATTATAGGAAATTTTTTTATGAATCATCATTGACCGAATCAAGTACTAATTGACTTCGACAATTCCAACGTAGATATGCCATATCTTATGGAGCTAGATCGTGAAATTACAACACACAATCATTGATGATCATTCTTGGTATAAGTAATCAACAACATGATCTTACCTAGATCTTTATGATTTCTTGCCATGTGGATTTTATACTTCTGAATCTTTGAACTAGCCAAACAGATTCAAACTTATATCACATTGAGTAAATAAACCAATATTGACTCAAATCTAGGTGAAATAATAAAGTCATAAAATCTTTCTTTAGCTTTGAACTCTATTGTCTAGGCGTTCTAACAATAGTTCATATCTTTTGTTACTTTCAACAAGTAAGACTAGCTTGTCTTGAATGATCTAGAAATCAATCAACCTTCAAAAGTTCATCAAAATAGAGCTTTTTAATGTTAACTTGTTGACATGGTCTAAGTAACAATGCCAAATATTAGTGGAACTCAAATCAAGAGATTGATTTGAACCTAGTAAAGTTCTTATTGTTAAGGAGTTGTTTGTTTTAATCAAGCATATTGACTCAACCCGTAAATGACCATTTCATTCAAATAAACAAACAAACAATGTTTTTTTCTTTGTTGAATGTGAGTCTTTCTGCGTTTGAAAACATAAATTTAGGTATGCTGATTATGGAACAAAATAGCCATTAAGTTCCAGCCTTTGAAAGGACTTAAAACAAACTAGATGATCCTACAATTAATGTAGAATTGCCATGCTTCATTTCCCACTTGTAGGTCATTAGTGCATTCTAGCTTCCATTGTTTTGAGTTATTACCGAAGTAAGAACCTCAAGTGGTATATGATACCAAGGAAGTTTGATTTCTAGGACACTTTTCTTTAAACATGAACTTATAGGTAGAAACTGAATCGTAAATTCCTTTCATTTGTTCCTTGTTTTCCTATTTCTTGTACCTTTTCTTATAGTCTTAAGAATTAAATTCTTTAGTGTTGACTTTTATACTTTGTTTAGACATGTCCAATGTCACCTCAACAATGTTCTTACGATTTTATGTTGAATATTTGCTTCAACTAGACGATCTTACCAGAAGCTTCTAAAGTTCTCTAAGCATCGATCTATTCGAATGTCTAGGGACTAGACTTATTCGAGAATTAATTGGGAAAAGATATCAGGTTGTAAACCATTGGTAAGGCTGAGCGTTTAAACTCAATGCTTTATGATCTCAAAACTACATTGTATTTTGAAATCAACCATAAAAGTCGCTATAAGAAACGTACATTTTAGATTGCTCATTTTCTCTCATTTTCGTGAATCGTTCTTGGATTCATTACCAATCGAGGAAATTTACTATTACCTTTCTAAAAGGATTTACTGCAGTGCAAGATATTTAATTATAAACAATAACTAAATAATTCATTGAAGCATGCAAAGTCTAAACATTTATCATGAGTAATAACTTGAAATTAAAGCAATCATGCAATTTAAACAAGTTATTGGCATTTTATTCGAATGTATTGTTCAGGCAGGTGTGAATAAAATGATTCCAAGACCCTTAAATCATTGAAGAATTAAGCACATTATGTATTTAGACTCAATTCTAAAATATTTTAGGTAAGCAAAGCCTTTTCTAATAGTCTAGAAACTACTCTTTGTTGATAGGTACGTCTAAGAACTTATTAGGTAAACCTATCACATTTGCCACGACATAAAAGGACTCCGTACTTATATCGTTGAGTTTCACCAAAACTAACATGTACTCACAATTATTTGTGAACCTTACCCCTTTAGAATCAATAAGAAACACCTCGCTATGGCGGAAAACTATTACTATGATTGATGTAATGGTTATCCAAGTAAGTGTTATTTTGGCATGGCACCTTTTAACTCAATTTTTAAGTTTGGAACTTAAGGCTCTTACTATGTTGGTTAGATTTTAAGTGAACTAAAATCCTTAATCATGCAACATAATCAAGCCATAATCTCATGCATAATTAAGACATATTTAAAGCAATAAATAACTTAAAACATGCATAAGATATAAATGTGATCTACTATGGCCCGACTTCATCTTGAAGCTTCAACTTCAAAGTCCGTCTTGAAAATGGATTGGAAACTCCGTCTTGAATTTCACCATGGGATGCGCCATTTTGTTCAAATAGGATAAGCTTTAATTAAACTAATTACAACTATTTGATGGTACGCAGACAATATTTAAAAGCAATAAAATTTGGTACTTTAGACCGATATTACATTCAAGTTAATGGTACGCAGACCATATTTACTATCCTATTTGGGCCATACTAGTCACTTTTCAATAACCTGCAAAACAGTACATATACAATATATACCATGCACCCATTCATTATCATGAATGGTCCACATAGATGGTTAGTAGAACAAGTTATGCATCACATAAATATTTGCAGCAATTAATCAAGGGCACCAATAATCTACCAATTATTCAGTCCTTATTAATTCTAATCAAGTTGTTTAACCATAAAGGAATGTAGACCTAATCAAGAGTTTATGACTAAAATGCTCCCACTTAAACCAATAAATTCACATGCTTTACTAATTTTAAACATAAAAATGTATTTCCTAGTCTAACCAGATACATACAAATTTAATTAAAATTTAAAGCTGATATAAATTTATAATTGAATCCATTTAATTTATTTTCAGTTGAATGAAATGAATTTAAATCAATTCAAGGTTTTAATTTTAGTAAAATAATTAGTATAAATAAAATTATAATTAGATTATTCAAAATTAAATTCCAAGAAAACAATTTAAATAACGAATTTTAAAATTAATTAAAATTGTTTCCGAACTGAAAATTTAAAATTAAAATCAAAACGCGTCAATCGTAACAAGACGAGGTACTTGGGCTTGCCCCTAAGCCTCATCGAGTCATGAGGCATGCACGCCCCCATCGAATGATCGTCGGGCATCACACGCAGCCTGCCTCACTCGACGCGGCTGGTTGCTTCGCTGGGCGCGGCAGCGCGCGCTGTGGCGCAGCACGCTCGCTGCCCACACGCGACTGCTCGCCTGGCTTAAGTCAATGCCCATTGCCCATCGCCCACTCGCCCACGCTGCACACAACACTCGACACAAGGGCAGCGTGCTGCCTTGTGCTCGTGTGCCATGGCCCTTGCTCGCTGCATTGTATCGCATGGGCGACGAGCTCCGTTGCTAGTCGTCGCATGCCCGCACTATACAACACCCCTTAAGGGTAACACGTAGCGTCCATTGCTTTGTGCGTGCAAGTTTTATGAGCGAGTTGCATAAAAATTAAAACATTTATTTAAAAATTAATGATAAATTAAAAAATCATATTAATTTCATAATTTTAGGGCGAAAAATCGAAAATTTATTAATCAATTAATTTTCGATTATCATGGATTCAAATCTAGGTCATAAAAATATAAAATTTATCATAAATTAACAATTTTTATGGTGGTTTTTAATCATGGGTACCTAATTAAATCGTTAATTAATTATGAAAATCAAATCGATCCTAAATTATTCGAATTTCAACAAATTAATTACAATTACAAATTAGGTTGTATAATTAACAAGCTTAGGCATTCATATTTGTTAAACATATATAGTAGGTCAATCAAAAATTCAAGATTTAACAACAAGAATCGCAAATATTCAATTTAACATCTTAAACTTACAAACTTTTGCGTTCGAAAAACTAAAACCTCCGAAAAGTCATAGTTAGGCTTCGAATTTGGGAATTCTGGGTTCGGCCGAAAATTGGAATATTTGTTAAAATTTTAGAATTCCTTTTACATGCGGAATTGACACAAAAATCACTTGATTTTGTTGAGTAACGAAGAAACTGCCGAAAAACTGCGTACATATAATTAAATAAACGCAATTTGCAATTAATTAACAATTAAGAAAATTAAGCACCCCTTTTAATTCTTTGCAAATTTGTAAAATTTAACCATGTTAAGCAATTATTATGGAATTAATTAGAGGCTCGTGATACCGCTGTTAGGTTATAATACATATAAACGAATATAAATCATGCGGAAAAACCATAAAGGCCAGGATTCCAAATTAATTGCCACATAACAATTAGCATAATTAGCATGCATACTCTTTGTAGCGTGCCCTCCCTTGCTGCGCCCGAACCGAACAAGAACAAGTCTTTAGAACTCCAAGTGTCGTCCCTCCGTAGAAAGTCCACAGCACGTCCGGATCCGCCTTAAGATTGACCAACTAGAAACGCCCTTAAGGTACTAAATTTATTCGGCTATTATGGGCAAAGTGTTTGGCTGAATTTTTGCTCAAATTCTTACCTTTGAATACTTCAAACTCTTCATAAATTATGAGCCTTGATCTCATATTTATAGGCCATGGAATAAGCAATCGAATCCTACTAGGATACTATGAGGGGGTCGAAAAAGCACGAGGCTAATGCGTGACCTTGTCCCTCGTGGGTGTGACGTTTCTTTTTGTCAAATAAAGTGTAATTGGATTTCCTGTGAGTTTACACCCAATTGACTAGTAATATAGGAGTCGCCATTCATTTTTAACGACAATGAGAAAAACTGACAAAACCCGGTTATCGTGACATAAAGGGAGTGCAATTATGTTTGACCACGACGGCCGTAGGTTCCCTTGTGATCCCTGGTGTGGGGATCTCTCAACATACACCCGCAAGGTAGAGATTGAGGGTTCGGGGGACTATAACTACCGAGAGGAGTACTCGCTCATCGATAACTTCAGAGGCAGGATATCCTTACTAGCTCAGCATAAATAATTGAAGGGACATGCGTTAACTATTAAACTAATCTGAGTTGATTTTAACAATATGAAACATATAGTACTAGATCGAGCGCGATTATCTGGTTTAGATTGTTTTAAGGGACCTAGCATGATAATCCATTTTCCCAAAAATATCATATTTATTAGGCGTGATCGAACAATCAGATTTAGTTAGTTTAACAGTTCATAAAAGGGCGAAGAAAGCCATTAAACCATGGAAAAGGGACACATTACGACGCACCCTTCAGAGGTGCGTCACGGTTCTCAGAAAACTAACCACTTTCACTTTGCTATTTCTCCTTTTATTTAACGAATCTCAAGTTATGGGACAGGATACGTTCTGTTCGATTTATGGATCGATTGCGACAGAACGCGTGATCAGTTTTTGCAGCGTGAGGCTTAGGCTTAGGGGTTTAGAGTCAATACTCAGAAAAATAATTGTGTTCCTTTCACGTCGAACTTAGGGCCCTATTTATAGAAAAGAGTTCGTGGAAAGAGAGAATTGTAGAACTCTAATCCACGAGGAATTAGGAAAGAACACGTCCCAGGTAATTTAAGCGCCCAGGTCTGGGCGTCAAAGATTTCGGTGTCCAGCTCTGGGCGTTGAAAATAGGATCCAGGCAATTTCAGCACCCAGGGCTGGGCGTTGAAAATGATGTTTGGGCTGTTTTCTTTGTCAGATTCGGACTCTTAGAATCCGGAGTGTATGAGACTTAATCGAGTCTTTTAGTGCGTATTAATTTTATGACGGAATGCGTCTGGGCCCGTTAAGAACTCTAGGCTCGTTAGGATTTTAATTAATACGTAACTCTTATTTTTGAATCGTATTAGGAATAGGATTCTCTCGCAATTTCTATCTCATTTAGGATTTATGTTGGAGTGCAACTCCTAATTCTGACAGGTTTCTATCTTTTATGACTTGCCACTTTTAACAACTACCCATTACGACAGTTACTATTTTTAGCAGGTTTCTATAAATAGAAGGTTTCGGGTGAAATGAAAAGGGGAATTGAGATTCGTTATTTTATAGGAGATGCGTTGTCAAGTGGAGATTTTATGTTCTCATCATCGAACCTTCCCTTTCTGGAATGGGGACAAAAGTAGGTGTCTACAGTTAGCCCCCACTTTGACTAAGTCTTGGAGTAAGACGATGGTCAAAGTACTAGACGGAGTGCGTCACACAATATCATGGTGACCTATTTTGGCGAGGGTCTCACGAGCCCCCTAGTGATAACATTTGACTTAAGGGTCATCATTTGAAATGTTGACATATCCCTCACGTGTCATTGGGATTTGTCAACGGATAGTATAGAATACTCCCTCACTTTGTCATTGGAAGTATCTAAAGAGGCGTAGAAACTCCCTCACTTTGTCATTGGGAGTAGCTACAGATGTTTTCGAAATCAAAGCTTTAAAGTGTAATTGGCCCTGGCCAAGCCCAATCACGAGGTAAAAATGTTTTTAAAGATTCTCATTTTCAGGGTTAGCTAAACGAGAAAACCCCCTTGTTTTTATGGGACGTAAAACGAAGGAAAATCCAGCACATCGTTCTTTTTGGAAAAAACGGAAAACCATTCTTTTAAATTTTGGGAAAAAAAAGGAAAGCTACTCACATCGTTCTTTTTTTGGAAAAACGGAAAACCAATTTTTGGAAAAAGGGGAAGCTACTCACATGGTTCTTTTTGGAAAAACGGAAAACCAATCTTTGGAAAAAAAGGAAGCTACTCACATCGTTCTTTTTTGGAAAAACGGAAAACCAATCTTTGGAAAAAGGGAAAGCTACTCACATCGTTCTTTTTTGGAAAAAACGGAAAACCAAAAGCTACTCACATCGTTTTTGGGAAAAACTGAAAACCAAAAAAAGTTATCGCTGTAGCGACTAAGGACCTGCGCGGTTAGTGGCGTAGACCCCGCCGGCTAAAGATGGCGAGCCTGTCCGCTAAGGGTGGACGACCCGTCCGATAGGAGTGGACGAATCTATTTTGAAATTTGTTTAAAAATAAGGACCTATGCGGTTCGTGACATAGACCCCGCCGGCTGAAGATGGCGAGCCTGTTTTTTTGTTTTGAAGATTTTTATTTTTTGAAAACTGAGGATCTGCGCGGCTAGTGACGCAGACCCCGCCCGCTGAAGGTGAGCGAGTCCTGTCCGCAGAGGGTGGACGTCCCTGAATTCGTTTTTCTATTTGGAACTCGCGCGGTTCGTGGCGCGATCTTGCCCGATTGAGGTGGGCAAGTCCATATTTCATTTGTTCTTGTGATTTCTTTGAGAATTTCTTTTCTTATTCATTCTCGCAGGAGCGAATTCTTTCAAGGGATGCTCGAATTTAGTTGTAGCCTGAATGTGGGTTGACAACGTGCTTAGACGGACCATTGTTTTGTGGTCATCTTCTTTCGTGGTTTTGAGCTAGATTTTATGGCTCGATTTTGCCACCACTTGGGTCTTTGATCAGAGGACCACGTACAAGTATCAACGGCGACCTTTGTCTTGAGGTCGTAAACTGGTTTTATTTTTTGAGACATCCAAACACGGGACTTCGTACAACGTAGTCTGGGAATATTGTTTTAACTTTTCATACTCTCTTTTGAAATATATATTTTCTTTTGAGCCCCCAAGCATTCGTGCTTGACAGTCATTTCTTGTCAAAGGGGTTCCTTGGGGATACGCAATTTGTGATGTCCTTGATCATGTTTGGGATTGTACTCGTAAGTGCGAGCGATCTTTGTAGTGGTGTGCTACTCTTGACAAAGTCGTGAGGTGCGACTTTCAGTAAGGAAATCCGCAATTTTCGAGTCGAGTGGATATGGCAGGGCCCTATAGAAGTCAGAGCTGTTTTTGGGCCTGGGATCATTTTTGGCGCCCATGCCTGGGCGTTAAAGATTTCGGCGCCCAGCGCTGGGCTTTGAAAATAATTTCTGGCGAGGTTTCTTGATGACACAGTTGGTCTCTTGTTCGTTCGTTTTCTTTTTTTCTTTTGAACGCGTTCGTAAATGTCCGATACTTAGAAAAGATGATATGTATGTACGAACGAGCGTTCATAGAATGGCCGTTGTGTGCGGTCCATTAATCAGTTTGTTTGAATCATTTTTTTTTAAGCAATGACTGATTTTGAATAGTTTGCTTAGAAGCTTGATGGGGTTCAGGCCCATTCATGAAGTGGGCTCAAACATCATACCCTTTCGATTGTTCAAACATTTGCTTCGAGATTTTTTATTTTTCTATGGTTGTTTCGTAGCTTGGAGCCCCCAAGTATGCATGTTGGGATGTTTCCTTTTGGCGTACGATTTTTGTAGGTTCTTTCGAGACAGATGCCCTGGGGTTCCGCTCGTGTAGGTGCGAGCTATCCCTTCCGTGGTAGGTAATATTTTGCTACCTTTAATCCTTAATGTAGAAGTCGTGTGGCTTGCATTTTGAATTTGGGCGATAAGTAGTCTTTGCCTCTTTTACACATGCTCTTTGGTCGTGCCCGCATTAGTGCAATATGCCTTACTCTTTTTTTTTTAGACTTGTACCGTGGGATGGTTAAACTTGTGGTGCGACGTAGGCTTGTGTGGCCTAACGGCGTGTCTTAGAACATTCTTCCAGGCGTTGGGATATCATTATTATTTTTTGTATTGGAGTACTTCATCACGCCTCGTTCAGATCCTCGAACAAGTGTAGCACCTTCTGCGTGGGTGTGCACGGCTTATTACTTCGTTCGATGGGAGGATTCATAGGTGTTTCTTTCTTATTTTTATATCTGGGCAAAACTTGGCTAGCAGAAAGATTCAGCGCCCAGGCTGGGGCGTTAAAGATATCGGCGCCCAGCTCTGGGCGTTGAAAATGATTTATGGGTATATTTTGACAGTTCTTATCCTTGATTTTTTTTCTTTCGCTTTTGCTTTGGAACGAGGTAGACTGTGTAACGGGCGCTTGTAGGGCGAGCGTTATGTGCAGTAGTTTGATCGGAGTTTTGGTGACTCGCGATTTTCAGTTACCCTTGTTGGTGGGGTGACTTTATATATTCTAAGTAGTGCTTTAGAATTTGGGAGGGGTTGTAGCCATTCTAAGGTTTGTTTTACACGATTAAAGCTTAGGATTGTGCCCCTATGACATATGTATAGCATTAGCGTCGAGAATTTGTGATGAAATCATCATTTGAGCATTTTTAGAGTGTTTTTCTCAAGCCTCCAACTGTAGCTACGGGATTGGCTTGGTGCTATAATGCCTTGCATACGTTTTTGTGCATTCATGGTGACATGGATCATGAACAGTTTGAACCAGACTCGTTTAGTGCGAGGTACGTTCGAGTAGTAATTTGCTACTTCTCTTGTAAACGTCGTGTTGTGCGACATTGCCATGGTCAAGGTAGTCACATGTTGAAGTGTGCCTTGTCCAAAAGCTAGGTGCCTTTCTTTACCCATAATTATATTTAGAAATATCTTTGACTCACTTGCAACATCGAGATAAATGCATACTTAGATTAAACCAATGTCACTTTATTATGTTCGAAGACGTCTTTGAGAATCATTTGAAAATTATTTAAAATTCGAGTCCTACTGTGTACAATCCGAGGTGTCTTAAGTAAGTTGACTTATAGAAAGGTTCGTAAAGGATTATATGAGTGAATCAAAATACTGTTACGATTTTTGGAATGTTGTCTAAGGAATTGCAGGAAGCCAGGGTGCAGGTGTCAAGATATTACTTGTGCCCGTTTGGCATATGCTTTAGGCTTTTAGGGCCTTTTTTTCTAGAATTGCGGGAATATAAACCGTTTTCAAATTGACTTAGATTTACTTGGTGTATGTCCGTACAAAAGGTCGAGGTATATTTAGTTCTTTCCCTAGCTCTTTCATTTCAATGTTTAGCCCCCAGTTGCTGTTATGTCTTCCCATTAATGATGCTTTCAGATTTCGATTTTAGATGTCCGTGTCATATGTCTGAGTAGGGTGAGCCTTGGTTAAGTGCCAAGTCCTATTGACAATGTTTAATTTTTTTTCAAAGGGGATTCGCAAGCATTTGAATTGCCATGAACGGGTGCCCTGAGTTCGAAGGAACGATGGGGCGATGCCATAGTACAATTCTCTTTACTGCAAGCTTACTGCCTTTACTACTTGTTGGCGATCATGATTGTGTCTAGTGGTGAAACAAGGTCTTTAAGCGAACGACTATGACTAGTGGTGAAAGAAAGTCTTTAAGTGAGTTAGTTCGCTTTAGGGAGGGTCAAGTCGAGTACTTTAGAGGTCATGGACGCTTGCGCTAGCCCCCATTTAATTGAGGCAAAGCGATCTTTTGAGTCTTGGCTAAGTGCCTAGGAGTGTGAGTGCTCCTTCTGGAAAGGGTACTTGCCCTTATTATTTTTCGTCTCGCGTAGTTCTTAGCCTAGAAAATGGTTTCTTAGAATGCCGAATTCGATAAGTATGTTCTGAGATGGAAACATATTATTTGAAACGGTAGAATAAGTGAAGTTTATTATTATTTTAATCTGTTGCTTTGCCGTAAGCCAAAATTTTGTTTTATATTTTTTGAGTACATGTATTTTTTGGTGGTACGTATATCTGAATACGTGTTGTATCCCTCCAAGTGTTCGTTATTTTTCCGTGCATGTGCGGATAAAATAACGAGCACTTCTGGACAAAATTTGGCAAGCATAGAGATTCAGCGCCCAAGCTGGGGCGTTAAAGATTTCGGCGCCCAGCTGTGGGCGCTGAAAATGACTTCTGGGCGGATCTTTTTTGGTGCGCTAAATGCTTCTTTTTCTTTTTAGACTAACTTTAGAGGCGCTTTGCAAAGTTTCTTTTTTTATTATTCACATTTTTTTATTTTTCATTTGTCTCTTTTTTATTTTTCATTTGTCTCGTTTTTATTTGTGACTCAAGACGGCTTGAAAGATGGGTTGAATGAGATAGGATAAGTTGTATAGGTATTGGTCAAGCATAAGGATTACATCTTCTAGGACTTACAATTTGCAGCCTGAAGCTAGTGTCATGAGTTTACATCAACTTAGGCCAATGAGTAGTATGGGGACGGCTCAAGGATGTATCCAATTAAGTTATATGGTCATTATACTAATGGTGGTGTAAGAGCGGGTTTGGGCTTTGGAAATAATGGGTATGACGCACGTGTCCATGGCCAAACGTGGTTTGCAGTTGATAACAAGTTCAAGAACAAGAGTTGAGGTAATGGTTTCTTGGGTTATGGAAATGAGAACATGGATGGGTTAAATGAGCTGAACAGGGGCCCCAGAGCGAAGGCGTCTAAGAACATAAGGATTGGAAAGGGTAGACATCGTAGAACTTTATGTAGTTTTTTGTGGCATGATTTGGATTGGTTGACTCAGTTCTTTTCCTTCGTTCACCTTGGGTAAATATTGCACTTTGGGAGGTACGGGCTAAGTATTTCATGGCTTGCTCTCTTCGCTCTCCCTTTTCTCTTTCTATTTTCTCTTTTTGCTTGGGATTTCTCCCCAACATAAATTTTTTATTTGGGCTAAAAGGTAGATGGTTGTGGTCTTCGAGTCACGAGGCGAGACTGAGTGAGCCTTGTTTGGTAGGCCTATAGTGGACTTTTAACTTTAGTAGGCCTAGGGTGGACCTTTAGCTTTAATAGGCCTAGGGTGGACCTTTTAATTGTCTTACTTTGCAAGCGTATTTAGTCGTTTCTTAAAATATGCAAATAGCGTAGATTCAAAATTTTATTTTTACCTTATTGAAATTTAACGAAAGAATTACATCGAAAATACTTTTTTGCTTCTTTTCAGATTCCAATTTTCGAGATTTAATTGGAAGTTGTGATTTAGGCTCGAACTTTCATTAATTTTTCTGATTATAACCCGTGTATGAATACAAGGAGGTGGCCTAGACTCAAAATAATGACGTGGCGTAAGCCTATAACACTTGACCAAGCGACTCTCAGACTTAGGCTAATTGGACCATAACATTCGTTGGCTGACACTTTAGATTTTAACCCTTGGGTGTTCATTTGTCATGCGCCATTTTGCTTAATGTTGGCAAGGTAGTTAATTGGGGAGATCGAATTTTTATTTTTGCAAGACTAGAATCATTAGTGCGGCTTCTCTCTTAGTGTGTATTGCTTTACCCCGATGGTAGCCTTATGGTATGCCGATTTGGGTATTTTCATGGTTGGTCATGTTGCATTCATGGAAAATCTTTTAGTCCGTACTTAGTAGTATTTCAAGGAGCGAGTGACTCGAGAGGACTATGATAGTCGTGACCCAATGTGATCATAAGCCTTGAGGCCATTAATTTTTTCTTTGCCAATGGTATTAACACCTTAGGTTCACTTTGGGGGTTGTGCTACTATGGGGGAATGATTTTAGAATGTAACTGTTTCCATTTTGCAAATACTACAATATATTCTTTTTTATTGGTGAGAGAGATTATTGAGGCCGTGGATTCTTAGCAAGGGATGATAATTACATATGGGTGCTTATTGATTTAAATGTTAGGCAGGGAGACTCAATATGGTTTAACCTTTTAACTTGCTGAACGACACCAAGCATTAGGACCGATTCTATGGATAAGACAACTAAGACTTAGGATTTAGATTGTACTTCGGCATAGCCTAGTCTAGACTTGGATTTTTTTATTTTTTTATTTGAACGTTTATTTTTTTCTTGAAGACTTCATTTGAACGTTTTTTTTGAATACTTTGCCCATGTGACATTCAAGTTTATTTCAATTAGCATTCTCGGTTTTGGAGCCGAACATTGTCGTCATAGGAGGCCTAACAACGACACAAAGAGTTTTTTTTTTTTTTTTTTACAAGTCACTTTTAGAATCGAGGCTACTGCGCCTGACGAAAAGGCCAGGCAGCAACATCAGCGCCCAGTTGTGGGCGTGAGAAATATTGGCGCCCAGCCAGGGGCGCTGAAAGTGCGTCCCTGACTGGTGCTCGTTTTCTGTTTGCGTATATTTTTTGTTTATGCGACTTGATTTTGCGCGCTTGCCTTATAACGTCCTTTACGCGTTGTGCAGCGTTTGTGGGATTCGTTACGGCCATCCCGAGCGTCGCTTATTTTTGTGGCGATCGTTCGGGTTTGCGGAACACGTACTTCGGTATAACTCTTTGGCCAATTGGTTTATGAATTTTTTGGCAATTTTTTTTAGGTCGTTGGTTTGCTAACATTGTTTGTCACACAATCATATATTTTGCTACACATTACTAACATTACATCATGAAGCAATAATAATAATATGCCATGTAGTTTATGATAGGCTTCTATGGGTAGTTTTTGCGCCTGGCTTGGTACCGCTTCTATCGCAGATCCAACACATGCCCCGGTCGAGGTAGTGCCTTCAACAGACGAATTTCTCCCAAGAGGCCAATCATGATGTAAGCCAAGGGGGCATGCACCAATGAGAGGGACCTAATGGGCGAGCGATTGGGTTTGGGACGGGTGTACTACTAGCGAACGTGCCGAGTGGACAACATTCGAAGCGTATGCACCCCCCGATTGGGGATGGGTATCCTTAGTCCCTACTCCCGAGATGAAACACCAAGCGAGCCAAAATTCGTTATGCGATTCTGTCCGTTCACATTAATATGCTGATTTTCAGGTCGTCCCAACTTGATGGGGAAATAAACGCGGGGTAGGATCGTTTCACCCTTCGGCTATTTTGATTACCTACAAGCACGAGTATTTCCTTCACTATCCCCAGTTGAGTCGCCACTGTGAGGGGGTCGAAAAAGCACGAGGCTAATGCGTGACCTTGTCCCTCGTGGGTGTGACGTTTCTTTTTGTCAAATCAAGTGTAATTGGATTTCCTGTGAGTTTACACCCAATTGACTAGTAATATAGGAGTCGCCATTCAGTTTTTAACGACAATGAGAAAAACTGACAAAACCAAGTTATCGTGACATAAAGGGAGTGCAATTATGTTTGACCACGACGGCCGTAGGTTCCTTTGTGATCCCTGGTGTGGGGATCTCTCAACATACCCCCGCAAGGTAGAGATTGAGGGTTCGGGGGACTGTAACTACCGAGAGGAGTACTCGCTCATCGATAACTCCAGAGGCAGGATATCCTTACTAGCTCAGCATAAATAATTGAAGGGACATGCGTTAACTATTAAACTAATCTGAGTTGATTTTAACAATATGAAACATATAGTACTAGATCGAGCGCGATTATCTGATTTAGATTGTTTTAAGGGACCTAGCATGATAATCCAATTTCCCAAATATATCATATTTATTAGGCGTGATCGAACAATCAGATTTAGTTAGTTTAACAGTTCATAAAAGGGCGAGGAAAGCAATTAAACCATGGAAAAAGGGACACATTACGACGCACCCTTGAGAGGTGCGTCACGGTTCTCAGAAAACTAACCACTTTGACTTTGCTATTTCTCCTTTTATTTAACGAATCTCAAGTTATGGGACAGGATACGTTCTGTTCGATTTATGGATCGATTGCGACAGAACGCGTGATCAGTTTTTGCAGCGTGAGGCTTAGGCTTAGGGGTTTAGAGTCAATACTCAGAATAATAATTGTGTGTTCCTTTCACGTCGAACTTAGGGCCCTATTTATAGAAAAGAGTTCGTGGAAAGATAGAATTGTAGAACTGTAATCCACGAGGAATTAGGAAAGAACACGTCCCAGGCAATTTCAGCGCCCAGGGCTGGGCGTTGAAAATGATGTTTGGGCTGTTTTCTTTGTCAGATTCGGACTCTTAGAATCCGGAGTGTATGAGACTTAATAGAGTCTTTTAGTGCGTATTAATTTTAAGACGGAATGCGTCTGGGCCCGTTACGAACTCTAGGCTCGTTAGGATTTTAATTAATACGTAACTCTTATTTTTGAATCGTATTAGGAATAGGATTCTCTCGCAATTTCTATCTCATTTAGGATTTATGTTGGAGTGCAACACCTAATTCTGACAGGTTTCTATCTTTTATGACTTGCCACTTTTAACAACTACCCATTACGACAGTTACTATTTTTAGCAGGTTTCTATAAATAGCAGGTTTTAGGTGAAATGAAAAGGGGAATTGAGATTCGTTATTTTATAGGAGATGCGTTGTGAAGTGGAGATTTTATTTTCTCATCATCGAACCTTCCCTTTCGGGAATGGGGACAAAAGTAGGTGTCTACAGATACGAATTAATTAAATTAGAATCCTAGCAGAACTCTAAATTAATTAATTAATCTTTTTAGGATTAGGAAATTTAATCATCAAACGAATCCTATACGCTTTAGGTTTCGTACGTGAACACAAACTCTACACGAGCATGACCCGCAAGCGTGCAGGCCATGCCCGCGCACAACCCACACGGCCACTCGGCCCACACGAGCTACAAGCCCACGCGAGCAGCAGCATTGCTCGCAGCCCATTGCACGCAGCTGCGCGCGAAGCCACGGCCTGCTGGGCCTGGCCTTGCTCTGGGCCTGGCGTGGCCATGGCTGTTCGTGTGGCGCGCTGGTTTGCTGGACGCGGGCCTGGCTTCGTGATGGGCCTTCGTCTAGCAAGCTCGTCCGATGCTAATTCGTACGATGCGCTTCCGATTAATTTTCCGATTCCGGAATTCATTTCTGAAACGAACAATATTTAACATTTCCGAATCCGGATTAATTTCCGTCTCGAATAAATATTTAATATTTCATTTTCCGGAATTACTTTCCGATTCCGATAATATTTCCGATTCTAACAATATTTCCGTTTCCGACAATATTTCCATTTCCGATAATATTTTCCGATACGTACCATGTTTCCGTTTCCGGCAACATTTACGACTTGGATAATATTTATATTTCCGATACGATCCATATTTCCGTTTCCGCAAAATCATCATTTCCGGTGTATTCATTTACTTGCCTTTGACGATCTCAGCTCCCACTGAAACCAAGATCCGTTGATTCCGAATATTGATTAGATAGAGTATTTAATGCCATTAAATACTTGATCCGTTTACGTACTATTTGTGTGACCCTACGGGTTCATTCAAGAGTAAGCTGTGGATTAATATCATTAATCCACTTGAACTGAAGCGACCTCTAGCTAGGCATACAGTTCACTTGATCTCACTGAATTATTAACTTGTATAATTAATACTGAACTGCATTTATTAGACTTATCATTAAATGCATACTTGGACCGAGGGCATTATTTCCTTCAAAATGGGCCTAGGTGACAGCTATCCTGAGCTTATATTAGACCCGGGGTTATGGATGTGGTGCAGGTTCATTTGCGAGTGATTTGGGTCCCTCTCCGATGGTCATTTCAAAATTGACTCCCTTCGCATTGGTCCATGTGATAGTTTGGCCCTAGCCACGGTGGAATTGTCTCGCCGGGTTTGGAGAAGGAGAGATTAATTTGGCAGGACCAAATTCCCCGTCTTGTAGAGCTAGAGTCCTTATTGCAGCTTCCCCTTTGGATAGGTTCCTTTCTAACCGGAACAGTACCCCAAAGGCGTGCTGGTTTAGGCATTCATTGTCTAACGTGTCGCAGTCAGGAGAAGTTTTCATCTTGAGTGTGATTGCTTTTGGCTCGGTCCATGATTAGGAACTAAATTTCTGCAGAGAGCTGTTTCTAGGTGTTAGCCATTTACTTGACGGAGTCTTGGAATGGCGAAAAAAGAGAGCGATATGAATTATTATTTCTTCAATCATGATAGTGATTATAGGGTGGAGGATTCGAAATAGTTAATTGTTGACCTTTAACCCGGCGCCAAGCAGTGGAACCGGTCCTATGTATAAGACAACTATTTCAGGATGACAGATTTTTTTTTAGACGGAATTTCGGTAGTGATTTGAAATGATTTGATTTTCATAAAAGTGATTTTTAAAAATGTAGCCTAGGTGAACGTCAAAACTATTTCAGCCTGAATGATGTTATGCCAAACATAAGTGTTATTTAGAAGACCAATAACTTATTTTGCGAATCGTTTTTAGTAAACAATATTTAGAAGATATTGACAAGAACTCGACCCTTAAGAGCCAGAATATTCTAGTGCTCAGAAGAGCAGCGCTGGAATATTCTAGCGCAGACTTGTTGTGCGCTAGTTATTTCCTGCGCTTGCAAGTTAATTTGAGGTTTGTTCGTGTAGTTGGTTTTTGGTCAGTCGGAATCGCCAACAACTTTAATGAATTCGTGCGTACTAGCCTTTGGGGATTGATTCGTAAATGCTAAATTTGGTTTACATTTCCATGACTTTACTCGATTGATCTTAATTTCGCGAACATACCTTTGGTGCAGTTTTGTATATGCGCATTTTGTATGGTGGGTATTTTTCAGCCAGACTTAAGTAATGCTTTTAAGGCACAAGCGTTTTTCAGTCTTATGGATGAGATGCACGAATATCCAACTCTAACTTTTTTTAGCTCCTGATTTACTGACTTTAATTATAAGGAATAAGCAGGGCGAGCGATGAAATATAATAGCCCTGCTGTAAACATCACTAATAATTTGTTGCGCGCAAAGGACAGGCGCTGTTATTTTCCGGCACCTTTCCGAGTTTGCTTTATTATTCCCTTGCGGCATGCCGCTACAATTTTCTTGCGCTCGTTAGAGGCGCACTGGAATTTTGTAACGCTGCTCTCTTAATCACTGCTATATTTCTGGCGCTTATTCCAGGGCTGCGGAATGTGTAGTTCCGATTGTACAATTTTTAGGTTTTAATCACTTTTTGACGTTTTCAAGCGTTTTTGTTGACTTTAATGACGTTGTTGACCTTAAACTCTGTGTCTGGTTAGTTACTTCACATAGCACATAAGATTTGTACACGAAACTAACATTAAGCATGGATCTCAGATGCAGATGTACATTTAGTTTTATGCTGAGCCTCTAAAGTATGATAGGCTGTGTGTTAAAAGTGTACCAAATCTATCGACAATTCCCCAATAGGCCTTTGTAAAAGTACCCTTTTTCATGGACGCATTTTATCAAAGCCTATCCGGTATACACTAGAGTGGCATACACCGAGAATGGACCTAGGAGATTAACGGTTTGATTTGGGTGGGTGTCCTACATTAGGAATGTGCTGACTTGACAACATTCGAAGCGCGTGCACCCACCGGGGGTGATAGGTGTCCTTATTCCCAAATTCTGAAATGAAACATGCCAAGGCAGCCAAGATTGTAATGCGGTTCTGTCGCGATCTTTCGTCACATTGAATATTCAGGTCATCCCAACTTAATAAGGAAATAATTGCGGCGTAGCGTTCAATTTCTGCTATACCGCTTCCTCACCGACGAACTACTTGCAAAAATTATTTCAGTATTGTGCCCAGCGGAGTCGCCACCGTGAGGGGGTCAGAAAAAAGGACAGGCATAAGAAAATGGCCCGAACGACTTTCGTTTTCTTTTTATGCATATTTTCTTTTAAGGTAGGTTGGAGTTGTAGGGGAATACAGTTAAACATAATAACATGTGCGGAAACAATCCCCAAAGCTAGGAAACATGTATAAAGCACAGATTAAGCAAACTTACATCCGAAGCGTATTTCCCTAGTAATCTGTCAACGAACACTAACTTAGAACTTCACTTATCGTTCCTCTACTTGGTTCACCGACACGATCAGATCCGTCTTGATAACCGTATCTTAGACAATAACCTAATTGTATTAATGATGTAACCGGCCAAGACTGATAAGCCTTGACAGGCCACACACACAAGCACACAGACCACAGCCCACCGCCAAGAAACACACGCTGCAGGCCGAACCCCATAGCGCGCGTCGAGCAGCTGGGCCATGGGCCTGCTCTCTCTTCGCTGCTCGTTGCTTGCGCTGTTGTTGCGTGCTCGCGCCCCACACGCGGGCTGGCTGCTCGCGATCTTGCTGGCTTGTTGGGCCTTGCACGCTTGCGTGCTTGGCTCGACGGGCCAGCAACTCCGATGCCTTTCGTATTCGCGATTAATATCTTTCCGATATTATTTATCGTTTCGTATACGACGAATCACCGTCGTACGATACGATTTATTCGTTTCGCCCAGCGTACGAATATTCACGATACGATATACGATTCCGATGCAAGGTCGTATCGTATAATACGTTTTCGAAAACTAATTCCCGAAAAGCTATTAAATGAATTTCCGATTCATTTAATCCGGTGATCTATTACGTGCCATTGGTGTGACCTTGTAGGTTCAGTCAAGAGTAAGTTGTGATCTTAATATTCATTAGAACTCACTGATCGGAAGCATTGCTCCAGCTAGCTGTTCCGATCACTTGATTTCACTGAATTAATTGTTAGCAATTAATCTGAACCTTGGTATTAGACTTAATGCACCTTGGGTGAAGGACATATATCCTTCAGTCTCCCACTTGTCATTCAGACAAGTGTGCATTCACATTCCTTTGTCACTTAGTGTTACTTACTGAACATAAGTTAAGATCCAAACCATCCTTATTAGGTCCAGAAATAATTCTCGGATTACAGAGCTCAATCGTTAAACTTTTACCAAAAGGTTAAGCCTTAACCTGTTAGGTTATGATACATATGACATTACATAGATCATGCGGAAACAACCATTAACCCAGGACAACATATTATTTACACATAATCATATAGCATAATTTAGATGCATACTCTTTGTTGCGTGCCTTCCCTAGCTGCGCCCGAACCGAACAAGAACAAGTCTTTAGGACTCCAAGTGTCGTCCCTCCGTAGATAGTCCACAGCACGTCCGGATCCGCCTTAAGATTGACCAACTAGAATCGCCCTTAAGGTACTAGAAAATTTCGGCACTTTATGAGCAAGATGTGTGTTTTAATTTTCTCTCAAAAAACTCACTTTTGAATACTTTGAAACTTGTGTATAAATTATGACCCCTAGGCCTTTATTTATAGAGTTATGGAAAAGGAATCGTAATCCTAGTAGGATACGAATTAATTGAAATTAGAATCCTACATGAATTCTATTTAATTAATTTATCCAATTAGGAATAGAAATTTAATCATACACTGACTCTTGTAGATTTAGGAATCACGCATGAGCACAAACTCACACACACACGGCAGCCACAAGGGCTGCCCATGCGCGTGCGAGCAGCAGCCCACGCAGCGCGGCCCACGCAACGGTGGCCTTGGCGCGCGCTGGGCCTGCCTTGTGGTAGGCCTGGGCGCTGCCTTGGCTGGGCTTGTGGCGCGCGCGTGCTTGCTGGGCGATGGCCCGACTTCGTGCTGGGCCTTCGTCCGGCAGGCCTCGTCCGATGCTAATTCGTACGATACGCTTCCGATTAAATTTCCAGTTCCGGAATTTATTTCCGATACGAACAATATTTAATATTTCCGATTCCGGAATTAATTTCCGTTTCGAACAAATATTTAATATTTCCGTTTCCGGAATTATTTTCCGATTCCGGTAATATTTCCGATTCTGACAATATTTCCGTTTCCGGCAATATTTTCGATTCTGGTAATATTTCCATTTCCAATAATATTTTCCGATACGTACCATGTTTCCGTTTCCGGCAACATCTACGACTTGGATAATATTCATATTTCCGATACGATCCATATTTCCGTTTCCGGCCATATCATCGTTTCCGGAGTATTCATTTCTTGCCTGTGACGATCTTAGCTCCCACTGAAACCAAGATCCGTCGGTTTCGAATATTCATAGATGGAGTATTTAATGCCATTAAATACTTGATCCGTTTACGTACTATTTGTGTGACCCTACGGGTTCAGTCAAGAGTAAGCTGTGGATTAATATCATTAATTCCACTTGAACTGAAGCGGCCTCTAGCTAGGCATTCAGCTCACTTGATCTCACTGAATTATTAACTTGTTAATTAATACTGAACCGCATTTATTAGACTTAACATAGAATGCATACTTGGACCAAGGGCATTATTTCCTTCAGTCTCCCACTTGTCCTTAGGGACAAGTGTGCATTTCCTAATTCCTTTGTCGCTCGATGCTTGCTCTTGAACATAAGGTAAGAGTTGTCATCCTTATTATGTCCAGAGGTGTTCCTCGGTTTCAGAGTTCAACTGATCAAATAAACAGATAATCATAGCCTATGATTCATCCGAGCACGGCCATGCATTTCACAGTTTCTAGCTCTCCGAGTGGCCTTGTACAACTTTTAAGCATCTCATCCCGATTTATGGGAGGACAATCCCAATCTTGCGATCTTGAGATTAGACTTCGTTTGATAGGTGATTACCTGAGCGTTGCCTTTATAGCCTCCTTTTACGGTGCGACGGTTGGTCAACGTCAAAGCAACCAGTTCTCAAACAAGTAATCTCAAATCACTCAGGTATTGAGGATTTAGTGTCTAATAATTTAATGAAATTTACTTATGACAGACTTTCATCTCTTACAGTAAAGTTTCATAGGTCTTGTCCGATACTAGTCTTCCCAAAGTAAGTATCTATGCAAATGATTATGACATTGCCATGTCCACATAGTTCAAGAAACAGAACTACTAGTCATCTTGCACTCTAATCGTCTAACGTTTTCTATGCGTCCAATTTTATAGAAAACTCCGATTAGGGACCATTTTCAACCTTTGACATTCAAGTTCACTTGATAGACATTTCTTAGTCACAGGACTGGTCCTGACAGTCTATCTTGAATATATCGTCAAGTTGAAGGGACTCATCATTTAATAAACCACAAATTAAATGGAAAAATGAATTCCTTTCATTTATTGTGAATGATTAACCAATAATGTTTTACAAAGATTTAAACTCTAAAACTTTAAAGCATTAAACAGAGACATCAAAGCCATTCTCCAATATGCTTGATTCCCATAGCTGCAGTGTGCGAGTTGTGCTTCGCTTGCGGCAGAGGTTTAGTTAATGGATCTGATATGTTGTCATCAGTTCCAATTTTGCTTATCTCGACTTCTTTTCTTTCAACGAACTCTCGTAGAAGGTGAAATCTACGAAGTACATGCTTGACTCTCTGGTGGTGTCTAGGCTCTTTTGCCTGTGCAATAGCTCCGTTATTATCACAATACAGGGCTATTGGTCCTTTAATGGAGGGGACTACACCAAGTTCTCCTATGAACTTCCTTAGCCATATAGCTTCCTTTGCTGCTTCATGTGCAGCAATGTACTCCGCTTCAGTTGTAGAATCCGCAATGGTGCTTTGCTTAGCACTTTTCCAGCTTACTGCTCCTCCGTTGAGGCAGAAGACAAACCCAGACTGTGATCTGAAATCATCTTTGTCGGTTTGGAAACTTGCGTCCGTATAGCCTTTAACAATTAATTCATCATCTCTACCATAGACCAGGAAGTCATCTTTGTGCCTTTTCAGGTACTTCAGAATGTTCTTGGCAGCAGTCCAATGCGCCTCTCCTGGGTCTGACTGGTATCTGCTCGTAGCACTGAGTGCGTACGCAACATCCGGGCGTGTACATATCATAGCATACATTATTGAACCAATCAATGATGCATATGGAATCCCATTCATTCGTCTACGCTCATCAAGTGTTTTTGGGCACTGAGTCTTGCTTAGAGTCATTCCATGAGACATGGGTAGGTAGCCTCGCTTGGAGTCCGCCATCTTGAACCTATCAAGCACCTTATTGATATAAGTGCTTTGACTAAGTCCAATCATCTTTTTAGATCTATCTCTGTAAATCTTGATGCCCAATATGTACTGTGCTTCTCCTAGATCCTTCATCGAAAAACATTTCCCAAGCCAAATCTTGACAGAGTTCAACATAGGAATGTCATTTCCGATAAGCAATATGTCGTCGACATATAATACTAGGAAAGCAATTTTGCTCCCACTGACCTTCTTGTATACACAAGATTCGTCTGCGTTCTTGATGAAACCAAAGTCACTGACTGCTTCATCAAAACGTATATTCCAGCTCCTGGATGCCTGCTTCAATCCGTAAATTGACTTCTTTAGCTTGCATACCTTTTTAGCATTCTTTGGATCCTCAAAACCTTCAGGCTGTGTCATAAACACAGTTTCTGTTAAAACGCCGTTTAAGAAAGCAGTTTTGACATCCATCTGCCATATTTCGTAATCGTAATATGCAGCGATTGCTAACATTATTCGAATAGACTTTAGCATTGCAACTGGTGAAAAGGTTTCATCGTAATCCACACCGTGGACTTGCCTGTAACCTTTTGCAACCAATCTAGCTTTGAAAACTTCAAGTTTCCCATCCTTGTCCTTTTTCAGTTTGAAAACCCATTTGCTTCCAATGGCTTGGTAGCCATCTGGCAAATCGACCAAATCCCATACTTGGTTTTCAGACATGGAGTCTAATTCAGATTGCATGGCTTCTTGCCACTGCTTGGAGCTAGGGCTCGTCATAGCTTGCTTGTAAGTCGCAGGTTCATCACTTTCAAGTAATAGAACGTCATAGCTCTCGTTCGTCAAAATACCTAAGTACCTTTCCGGTTGAGATCTATATCTTTGCGATCTACGCGGGGTAACATTTCTAGATTGACCATGATTCTCACCAGATTCTTCTAAAGATCTCTGAGTTTCATCCTGAATGTCATCTTGAGCATTCTCTAGAGTTTGTTGTTCGACTCGAATTTCTTCGAGGTCTACTTTTCTCCCACTTGTCATTTTGGAAATGTGATCCTTCTCCAAAAAGACACCATCTCGAGCAACAAACACTTTGTTCTCAGATGTATTGTAGAAGTAATACCCCTTTGTTTCCTTTGGATAGCCCACAAGGATACATTTGTCAGATTTTGGATGAAGTTTGTCTGAAATTAATCGTTTGACGTATACTTCACATCCCCAAATCTTAAGAAAAGACACATTTGGAGGCTTTCCAAACCATAATTCGTATGGAGTCTTTTCGACAGCTTTAGACGGAGCTCTATTTATAGTGAGTGCAGCTGTATTTAGTGCATGTCCCCAAAATTCTAATGGAAGTTCGGCCTGACCCATCATTGACCTGACCATGTCTAGCAAGGTTCTGTTCCTCCGTTCTGACACAGCGTTCCATTGTGGTGTTCCAGGAGGAGTCAATTCTGATAGAATTCCACATTCTTTCAGATGGTCATCAAATTCATAGCTCAGATATTCACCGCCTCTATCAGACCGCAGTGCCTTAATCTTCTTGCCTAATTGATTCTCTACTTCACTCTGAAATTCCTTGAATTTGTCAAAGGATTCAGACTTATGCTTCATTAGGTAGACATAACCATACCTACTGAAGTCATCAGTGAAAGTGATAAAGTAGCTGAAACCACCTCTAGCATTTGTACTCATTGGTCCACATACATCTGTATGGATTAAACCCAATAGTTCATTTGCTCTTTCTCCAACTTTAGAGAAAGGTTGCTTTGTCATTTTGCCAAGTAAACATGATTCGCATTTACCATAATCCTCTAAGTTAAATGGTTCTAGAATTCCTTCCCTTTGAAGTCTTTCTAAGCGTTTCAAGTTTATATGGCCTAATCGACAATGCCACAGATAGGTGAGATCTGAATCATCCTTTTTGGCCTTTTTGGTATTTATGTTATATACTTGTTTGTCGTGATCTAATAAATAAAGTCCATTGACTAATCTAGCAGATCCATAAAACATCTCTTTAAAATAAAACGAACAACTATTGTCTTTTATTATAAAGGAAAATCCCTTAGCATCTAAGCAAGAAACTGAAATGATGTTTTTAGTAAGACTTGGAACATGGAAACATTCTTCCAGTTCCAAAACTAGCCCGGAGGGCAACGACAAATAGTAAGTTCCTACAGCTAATGCAGCAATCCGTGCTCCATTTCCCACTCGTAGGTCGACTTCACCCTTGCTTAACTTTCTACTTCTTCTTAGTCCCTGTGGATTGGAACATAAGTGTGAGCCACAACCTGTATCTAATACCCAAGAAGTTGAATTAGCAAGTATACAGTCTATAACGAAAATACCTGAAGATGGAACGACTGTTCCGTTCTTCTGATCTTCCTTTAGCTTTGGACATTCTCTTTTGTAATGGCCTATTCCATCACAATAAAGACAGCTTGATGTGGACTTGTCCTGCTTTGATTTAGCATTGCCCTTGGACTTTCCACCTTTCTTGAATGGTCTCTTTCTAGCCTTGAGTAAATCTTTGGCTTCACAGTCCAGTACTATTTCAGCCTTTCTGACAAGGTGAATAAATTCTGCAACTGTTTCTTCTCTTTGTTCACTTAGGTATTGTTGCTTGAAGCGACCAAACCCACTGTGTAGTGAATTGAGCAAGACAGAGACTGCCATCCTTTCGCTTATTGGTGTTCCTAGTAGACTTAGGCGATCAAAATATGAACACATAAGATCCACATGGAACCTCAGTGGGACGCCTACCCTCTGTTTAGTGCGAAGGAGCTGAACATGTGTTTCTTGGACCTCCATCCTATAACACCTGTTGGGAGAACTAACCTTTAGCCAAGACATTGATTCAATCAACTCATGGACGTTCAGGTCCCTGTCCTCCGTATTTCCACGACAGATATCCCTCAGATTCTTGATGAGCGTAAAAAGGTTCATAGGCTACAAACCTTCTAGCCCAATCATCAGGGATATTGTTCAGCATGAGACTCATAACCTTTTTGAGATCCGCATCCCAGGCGTAAAATCTCTCAGGGGTCATGTCTCTGGCATAGTAGCTTGGCATGGGATGTGATAGTACATACTCAAGTCCATTGAGTTTGACTATTTCAACTAGCTTAGCTTCCCATTCAAGAAAATTTGTCAGGTTCAGCTTGACCATAAGCTCAGAACCCATGATGATGTTTTTGATTGTTGTTTGCCATATTAAAACTACAATTGAAAAGAATAAACAAATAAATAACCATTCACAGTTTCTCTTAATAAACTTAAATTCTAGCATACATGCATAATTCAATGTTTATTAAGCATTTTATTCAAGTTATGTGTTCCGGCAGGTGTGAATAAAATGATTCCAAGATCCTAAAATCATTGAAGAACTAAGCACAGTTTGTCGACTTAATCCTAGAACATCTTAGGTAAGCAAAAGCCTTTTGCTAATAGTCTAGAAACTATTCTTGGTTGATAGGTACGTCTAAGAACTTATTAGGTAAACCTATCGAATTTGCCACGACATAAAAGGACTCCTTACTTATATCGTTGAGTTTCACCAAAACTAACATGTACTCACAATTATTTGTGTACCTTGCCCCTTTAGGACCAATAAGTAACACCTCGCTGAGCGAAAACTATTACTAGATTGATGTAAAGGATATCCAAGCAAGTGTATATTTTGGCATGGCACCTTTTAACTCAATTTTTAAGTTTGGAACTTAAGGCTCTTACTATGTTGGTTAGATTTTAAGTGAACTAAAATCCTTAATCATGCAACATAATCAAGCTTTTGATCTCATGCATTTTAAGACATATTTAAAGCAATAAATAACTTAAAACATGCATAAGATATTTGTGATCTAGTATGGCCCGACTTCATCTTGAAGCTTTGACTTCAAAGTCCGTCTTGAAAATCTCCGTGGGAGGCACCATTTTCTTCAAATAGGATAAGCTATAACTAATTACAACTATTTGATGGTTCGCAGACCATATTTGAATTGAAAAATAACTTTGGTACTTTAGACCAATTACATTCAAATTAATGGTACGCAGACCATATTTTCTATCCTATTTGGGCCATACTAGTCACTTCATAACCTGCAAAACAGTACATATACAATATATACCATTCACCCATTCATTATCATGAATGGCCCACATAGCTGGTTAGTAAAACACATTATGCATCACGTAAACATTTGCAGCAATTAATCAAGGGCACCAATAATCTACCAATTATTCAGTCCTTATTAATTCTAATCAAGTTGTTTTAACCTTAAGGATTTGTAGACCTAATCAAGAGTTTATGACTAAAAAGCGCTCCCACTTAAACCAATAAATTCATATGCTTTACCAATTTTAAACATAAAAATGTATTTCTAGTCCAACCGGAAACATACAAATTTAATTAAAATTTAAAGCTCATATCAATTTATAATTGAATCCAAAAATTTAATTTAATTTCAGTCGTATTTAAATTAATTCATGATTTTAATTTTAGTAAAATAATTAGAATAAATAACATTTATTATAATTATAATATTCAAAATTAAAATCCAAGAAAATAATTCAAATTATTAATTTTAAAATTAATTAAAATTACGTGACCTGAAATTTTCAAATTAAACATTCAAAACGATCTAATCGTAACGCAAACACCCTACGCGTTGCACGCCCATGGACCGTACGCACACAGCCATTGCTGGCCATGTGCGCGCAGCCCATGCGCTCGTCGCATAGCTGCTGCTTCCCTATCGCAAGCCTCCGCACACATTGTGCTCGCTGCGCGCGCCAGCGCTCATCGCACGCGAGCTATCGCTCGCAGTGCGCGCGCGCGCGACATCGCTCGCTGGGCGCGCGACATCGCTCGCTGGGCGCGCGACATCGCTCGCTGGGCGCGCGACATCGCTCGCTGGGCGCGCGACATCGCTCGCTGGGCGCGCGAGCCATCGCTCGCTGGGCGCGCGACATCGCTCGCTGCGCGCGCGACATCGCTCGCTGCGCGCGCGAGCCATCGCTCGCTGGCGCGAGCCATCGCTCGCTGGCGCGCGACATCGCTCGCTGGGCGCGCGACATCGCGCGCTGTGCGCGCGAGTGATGCTGGGCGCAGCGCTCGTGGCACGCGAGCTTGCGCTCGCTGCGCGCGAGGCTGCGCGCTCTTGTGCGAGGCAGCGCGCGCTGTGGCGCAGCTCGCTTGCTGCCCACACGCGACTGCCTTGGCTCGCCATTCGCCCATGCCCATTCGTTCATTGCTCGTGGCACACGACACAAGGCAGGGCTGCTGCCTTGTGCTCGTGCACTACGCCCTTGCTCATTGCATTCGTGCCGCACGGGCGACGAGCTCCCTTGCTCGTCGTCGCATGCCCGCATTATACAACACCCCTTAAAGGTAACACGAAGCGTCCATTGCTTCGTGCGTGCAAGTTATATGAACGAATCGCATAAAAATTTAAAATTTATATTTAAAATTAATGACAAATTAATAAATATTATTAATTTCATAATTTTAGGGCGAAAAAATCGAAAATTTATTATCCAATTGATTTCCGATTGTTATGGATTCAAGTCTAGGTCATAAAAATTTAAAATTTATCGTAAATTTACAATTTTTATGGTGGTTTTTAATCATAGGTTTCTAATTAAATTACAATTAATTATGAAAATCAAATTAATTCTAAATTATTCTAATTTTCAACAAATTAATCATAATTACAAATTAGATTGCATAATTAACAAGACTAGGCATTCAAACTTGTTAAACATATGCAGTAGGTCAATCAAAAATTCAAGATTTATCAACAAGAATCGCAAATATTTAATTTAACATCTTAAATTTACGAAATTTTGCATTCGAAAAACTAAAACCTTCGAAAAGTCATAGTTAGGCTTCGAATTTGAGAATTCTGGGTTCGGCAGAAAAATTTTAGAATGCCTTTTACATGCGGAATTGACACAAAAATCACTCAATTCGGATGAGTAACGAAGAAACTGCCGAAAAAACTGCGTACGTATAATTAAATAAACGCAATTTGCAATTAATTAACAATTACGAAAATTAATCACCCCTTTTAATTCTTGCAAATTTGTAATATTTAACCATGTTCATGCAATTTAGATTATGAAAATAATAAGGGGCTCGTGATACCACTGTTAGGTTATGATACATATGACATTACATAGATCATGCGGAAACAACCATTAACCCAGGACAACATATTATTTACACATAATCATATAGCATAATTTAGATGCATACTCTTTGTTGCGTGCCTTCCCTAGCTGCGCCCGAACCGAACAAGAACAAGTCTTTAGGACTCCAAGTGTCGTCCCTCCGTAGATAGTCCACAGCACGTCCGGATCCGCCTTAAGATTGACCAACTAGAATCGCCCTTAAGGTACTAGAAAATTTCGGCACTTTATGAGCAAGATGTGTGTTTTAATTTTCTCTCAAAAAACTCACTTTTGAATACTTTGAAACTTGTGTATAAATTATGACCCCTAGGCCTTTATTTATAGAGTTATGGAAAAGGAATCGTAATCCTAGTAGGATACGAATTAATTGAAATTAGAATCCTACATGAATTCTATTTAATTAATTTATCCAATTAGGAATAGAAATTTAATCATACACTGACTCTTGTAGATTTAGGAATCACGCATGAGCACAAACTCACACACACACGGCAGCCACAAGGGCTGCCCATGCGCGTGCGAGCAGCAGCCCACGCAGCGCGGCCCACGCAACGGTGGCCTTGGCGCGCGCTGGGCCTGCCTTGTGGTAGGCCTGGGCGCTGCCTTGGCTGGGCTTGTGGCGCGCGCGTGCTTGCTGGGCGATGGCCCGGCTTCGTGCTGGGCCTTCGTCCGGCAGGCCTCGTCCGATGCTAATTCGTACGATACGCTTCCGATTAAATTTCCAGTTCCAGAATTTATTTCCGATACGAACAATATTTAATATTTCCGATTCCGGAATTAATTTCCGTTTCGAACAAATATTTAATATTTCCGTTTCCGGAATTATTTTCCGATTCCGGTAATATTTCCGATTCTGACAATATTTCCGTTTCCGGCAATATTTCCGATTCTGGTAATATTTCCATTTCCAATAATATTTTCCGATACGTACCATGTTTCCGTTTCCGGCAACATCTACGACTTGGATAATATTCATATTTCCGATACGATCCATATTTCCGTTTCCGGCCATATCATCGTTTCCGGAGTATTCATTTCTTGCCTGTGACGATCTTAGCTCCCACTGAAACCAAGATCCGTCGGTTCCGAATATTCATAGATGGAGTATTTAATGCCATTAAATACTTGATCCGTTTACGTACTATTTGTGTGACCCTACGGGTTCAGTCAAGAGTAAGCTGTGGATTAATATCATTAATTCCACTTGAACTGAAGCGGCCTCTAGCTAGGCATTCAGCTCACTTGATCTCACTGAATTATTAACTTGTTAATTAATACTGAACCGCATTTATTAGACTTAACATAGAATGCATACTTGGACCAAGGGCATTATTTCCTTCATAACCATTCTGAGCACGGCCATGCATTTTACAGTATCTAACTCTCCGAGAGGCCTTGTTACACAATAACACCATATCCTATCAAAGATAGGAGGACAATCCATTCTTGCAATCTATGGACACTCACTTTGATTCATAGTACGCCTAATAACTGCTTTTATAGCCTCCTTTTACGGTGCGACGTTTAGCTAGCATCAAAGCGAACTAATTCTCAAACGAGCAGACATAATCACTCATGTTATGAGGAACGGTTCTAATCACCATTAATGAGAACTACCTATGACATGACTTTAATCTCTTAAAGTGTTCTCATGGTCAATCCGATACAAGATCCAATAAGTATCTATGCAAAAGATTCTGACATCCAGTCACTCTAGTTCAAGAAACAGAATTAAAATCTACTTGAAATCTAATCTTCATTAGTCATTGGTCGTCCACCTTTCAATGACCTGGATTAGAAATCCTTTGTGACTTCAATATTCAAGTTCACTTATGGGTGTTTCTTTGTCGAAGAATCCATCTTGACATCCCATTTGAATGATTTGAATCACATGGACTTATCATTTAATACTAAACCAAAATTTAATGAATATGAAATAATAAATTTCATAAATATGAAATGGTTAAACCAATTGTTTTAAACATAGATCTAACAAATGTTCTAAAACAATACTTAGAAAATCAAAGCTATTCTCCAACATGTTTGATTTTCATGGTTGCTACATGTGCGTTGTGTTTCACTTGCGGCAACGGTTTAGTCAATGGATCCGCGACGTTGTCTTCAGTTCCAACCTTGCAAATCTCAATTTCCTTTCTTTCAACGATCTCTCGAAGTATATGAAATCGCCGCAGTACGTGCTTGGACTTCTGGTGGCTCCTAGGCTCCTTTTCCTGGGCAATGGCTCCGCTATTATCGCAATACAAAGCCACTGGTCCTTTAATGTAGGGGATAACCCCAAGTTCTTCGATGAACTTTCGAATCCAAACAGCTTCCTTTGTTGCTTCTGAGGCAACAATGTACTCGGCTTCAGATGTAGAATCCGCAATAGTGCTTTGCTTAGCACTTTTCCAGCTTACTGCTTCGCCGTTGAGGCAGAACACAAACCCATACTGTGATCTGAAAGCATCTCTGTCGGTTTGAAAGCTTGCGTCCGTATAGCCCTTAACAATCAACTCATCTGTACCACCATAAACCATAAACTGAACCTTAGTCCTTTTCAGGTACTTCAGGATATTCTTGGCAGCAGTCCAATGTGCCTCACCTGGTTCTGACTGGTACATGCTGGTTGCACTGAGTGCGAACGAAACATTCGGCCTTGTACAAATCATAGCATACATGATGGATCCAATAGCCGAAGCGTCTGGAATTCCACTCATCTTTCTACGCTCATTAGATGTCTTGAGACACTTATTCTTGCTTAGATATGTGCCATGCGACATGGGTAGATGGCCTCTCTTGGCTTCCATCATATTGAACCTAGCCAGCACTTTGTGAATGTAAGTGCCCTGACTTAGTCCAATCATCATCTTAGATCTATCCCTGTAGATCTTGATGCCCAATATGTATTGTGCCTCTCCTAAGTCCTTCATTGAGAAACACTTTCCAAGCCAAGTCTTTACAGACTCCAACATACGAATGTCGTTTCCAATATGTAGTATGTCGTCAACATACAAGACTAGGAATGTAATTTTACTCCCACTGACCTTCTTGTATACACAAGATTCGTCCTGATTCTTGATGAAGCCAACTTATTGACTGCTTCATCAAATCGTTTATTCCAACTCCCCGATGCCTGCTTTACTCCGTATATAGACTTCTTAAGCTTGCATAACTTTCCTTGGTTCTTTCGATTGAAAAAATCCTCCGGCTACGTCATATACACAGTCTCTTCAAGAACACCATTCAAGAAGGCAGTTTTGACATCCATTTGCCATATCTGGATGAGTTATCCCAATCATATCTCTGAACCGCGATACGCTGGGCCGCCTCTTCAAAATCCCAGCGGCACCCCAACGGTTGGCTACGTGGTAGCCCCAATCCTGCCTACCAGATCAAGGAGCAAAAAACGGCAAAGGCCCAAAGGCCCACAACTGCAAAAAAACCTGACAGTAAATACATTTGAAACGCAACTATCTATTGATTAGCATTCCTAGAAATAAAAGAGGCACATACCTCGATAATCCGCGGCAGAGCACATAAAGAAACATGAGTCATCCTCCTATCAGGACTATCAAGAACTCTCATTGCTAAACTCATATGGCTGATCAAGTTAGCATAAGCTGGCTTGCCACAGCTGAACGAACCCATCACAGAAAGATCCCGCACCAACAGAATCAACCACAGGTCAACTCTCTCAAAACGGTTTTACAAGATAATCGAACTTAAGAACAACATATAAAATATACGGGCGTACAACTCCAAAGAAGCACCGGAGGGGCGACCCTCCATCAAAACTATCACCAACTAAGAGTAAGGCATCCCCTTCCCATTGTATCTGTTCACTTCAGCAGCTAAATCTGCACCGATGCACTCCGTAATCACATCCTCCAGAGGCAACTCACTGTCCCTAGGGAGAAAAATTGAAGTGTCGGTAAAGGAAACTCGTAAGGGAGGTGTAGTCCTCCGGGGTAATAGTCATATCACCCCAAGGAAAGTGGAAGGTGTTGGTGGTATACCACCACCACTCCATAATTAACCGCAGAAACCGCCTAGACGCATTAGGGCGCACTAGTTCCCTAATGAAAAACACGGTCTGATACAACAAGCAAGCCTGTACCGCCTTCCGTGTCCTCGCATCCAGCTTGTCTAAACGAGCCGGGAATACGAACCCACCATAGCGCCGACAAACAGTATCTGCGTCAGCCCTACCCGCTTTGAATCGTGACACCACAGAGTTCCTCAAGTCATAGTGCAAGTTAACCATATTAAACTCAAGGGGGCCCATCTAAACCGGATCTTCCTCCAGATTTGGCTCGGCTCCACCTGCAGCCGGCGCCCTCAAATTAGAAGGGCCCGAAGTGGAAGGACTATCATCAGACCTCTGAGAAGCCCGAGTAGCAGGACGAGTGTTCTCTCTGAAGGAAATAATTCCCTTGGTCCAAGTATGCATTTAATGCTAAGTCTAATAAATGCGGTTCAGTATTAATTATACAAGTTAATAATTCACTGAGATCAAGTGAACTGTATGCCTTGCTAGAGGCCGCTTCAGTTCAAGTGGAATTAATAATATTAATCCACATCTTACTCTTGACTGAACCCGTAGGGTCACACAAATAGTACGTGAACAGATCAAGTATTTAAAGGAATTAAATACTCCATTTATGGATATTCGGAATCAACGGATCTCGGTTCCAGTGGGAGCTGAAATCGTCAAAAGGCAAATTATGGAAATTCCGGAAACGATGATATTGCCGGAAACGGAAATATGGATCGTATCGGAAATATAAATATTATCCAAGTCGTAGATGTTGCCGGAAACGGAAACATGGTACGTATCTGAAAATATTATTGGAAATGGAAATATTGCCGGAATCGGAAATATTGCCGGAAACAGAAATATTGTTAGAATCGGAAATATTATCAGAATCAGAAAATAATTCCGGAATCGGAAATATTAAATATTTGTTCGAAAAGGAATTCATTCCGGAATCGGAAATATTACATATTGTTCGAATCGGAAATGAATTCCGGAATCGGAAAATTAATCGGAAGCGCGTCGTACGAAATAATCATCGGACGAGCTTGCTAAACGCTAGGCCCAGCACAAAGCCAGGCCCGCGCCTAGCAAGCCCAGCGCGCAAGGCAACGTAACAGCAGCCAAGGCACGCAGGCCCAGGCAAGCAGCACGCAAGGCCAGGCCCAGCGCGTATGGCAACAGACGCGCCCAAACTCATGGGCTGCAGCGCTGTGGGCTTCTCCGCGCCCGCGCATGGCTAGCGGCCCTTGTGGGTCATGCGTGTGTGTGTGTTGAAGTTCGTGCATGAATTGAATCCTTAAGCAATTAGGATTAGATTAAAAGATTAATTTCCTAAGGTTACTAGAGTTTTAATTAATGTCTAATTCTAATAGGATTAGATTAACTGAAACCTAGTAGACTTCTAATTCCATTATTCCAACCCTATAAATATGTGATGGCATTCACAATTTATGAACACATAATTTTAAGTATTCACATAGTTTTAAGGATTAAAACTAACGATAATTTTGCCTCAAATTATTCGAATAAACATAAAACCTTAGGTGCAATTCTAGTTAATTAAATCTAAGGCGGATCCGAACGTGCTGTGGACTATCTACGAAGGGACGACACTTGGAGTCCTAAACTTGTTCTTGTTCGGTTCGGGAGCAGCTAGGGAAGGCACGCTTGATAGGTATGTATCCTAAATTATGCTAATTGTTATGTGCCAATTAATTTGGATTCCTGGCTTTATGGTTTTTCCGCTTGAAATATATATGATTTATATGTATCATAACCTAACAGTGGTATCACGAGCCTCTAATTAATTCCATAATAATTAGTTAACATGGTTAAATTTTATAAATTTGCAATGAATTAAAGGGGTGATTAATTACGAATTTTTGTAATTAATTGCAAATTCGTGCGATTATTTAATTATATGTTCGCAGAATTTTCGGCAGTTTAGTCAATAATGGTCGGAATCGTATAATTTTATAGTGTATTTCGCATGTAAACGACGTTATAAAATTTTGACTAAAATCAAAGATTTGATGCCGAACCCAGAATTCCCAAATTCGAAGCCTAACTATGACTTTTCGGAGGTTTTAGTTTTTCGAACGCAAAATTTGTAATTTTTTAAGATGTTAAATTAAATATTTGCGATTCTTGTTTGTAAATCTTGAATTTTTTATTGACCTACTGTATATGTTTAACAAATTTAAATTCCTAAGCTTGTTAATTATACAACCTAATTTGTAATTGTAATTAATTTGTTGCAATTCGAATAATTTAGAATTTGATTTGTTTTTCATAATTAATTGACAATTTGATTTGTTTTTCATAATTAATTGACAATTTAATTAGGTATCCATGATTAAAAACCACCATAAAATTAGTTCAATTTGATAAATTTTTAAATTTTATGACATTGATTTGAATCCATGATAATCGGAAATTAATTTGAATAATAAATTTTCGATTTTTCGCCCTAAATTTATGAAATTAATACGATTTATTAATTAGTCTATAAATTTAAATTAAAAAGTTCTGATTTTTATAAAATCCGCTCATGAATCTTGCACGCACAAAGCAATGGACGCTACGTGTTACCCTTAAGGGGTGTTGTATTGTGCGGGAATGCGACGACGAGCAAGGGAGCTCGTCGCCCATGCGGTACGAATGCAGCGAGCAAGACGAGTGGCACGCTAGCACAAGGCAGTAGCCCTGCCTTGCGTCGAGTGCTGCGATGGCATGGGTGGATGGGCGAAGAAGCAAGGAAAGCGAGCAAGGCAGGCGCGCGGGCGGGCAGCGAGGGATGCCTCGCAGCAGCGAGTGATGGCTCACGCACAGCGAGCGTTGCCTCGCCAAGCAGCTGCTGCGCTACGAAGCCAGCGAGCAATGCTGCGCGCAAGCGTGGCTTGGCTTGATGCGTTTGCGCGTGGCTGCTGCTCGTGCCTTGCTGTGCGATCACTCTTGAGGGGCGATGCTGCCTCGTGGACTCGACGGCGCCCATGGCCTCGTCTTGACCCGATTGATGCGCTTTGAATTTAATTTTAATTTTCAGATTGGAAAACGATTTTAATTAAATTTAAAATTCGTAATTTAATTTTTTTCTCGAAATCTAATTTTGAATAATTTAATTATTATAAATTTTATTTATACTAATTATTTTACTAAAATTAAAACCTTGATTAAATTTAAATTAATTAATTTAATAAACTGAAAATAAATTAAAAGGATTCAAATAATTATTTATATGAGCTTTAAATTTTAATTAAATTTGTATGTTTCCGGTTAGACTAGGAAATACAATTTTATGTTTAAAATTAGTAAAGCATGTAAATTTATTGGTTTAAGTGGGAGCGTTTTAGTCATAAACTCTTGATTAGGTCTACATTCCTTTAAGGTTAAAACAAGTTGATTAAAATTAATAAGGATTGCATAATTGGTAGATTATTGGAAGCCTTGATTAATTGCTGCAAATATTTATGTGATGCATAATATGTTCTACTAACTAGCTATGTGGGCCATTCATTGATAAATGAATGGGTGAATGGTATATTGTAAATGTACTGTTTTGCAGGTTATGGAAAGTGACTAGTATGGCCCAAATAGGATAGAAAATATGGTCTGCGTACCATTAATTTGAATGTAAAATTGGTCTAATGCACAAAAGTTTTTAATTTAAATATGGTCTGCGTACCATCAAATAGTTGTAATTAGTTTAAATTATAGCTTATCCTATTTGAAGAAAATGGCGCCTCCCATGGTGAAATTCAAGACGGAGTTTCCAATCCATTTTCAAGACGGAGTTTGAAGTTGAAGCTTCAAGATGAAGTCGAGCCATACTAGATCACATTTATATCCTATGCATGCTTTAAGTTATTTTTTGCTTTAAATATGTCTTAATTATGCATGAGATTGTGGCTTGATTATGTTGCATGATTAAGGATTTTAGTTCACTTAAAATCTAATCAACATAGTAAGAGCCTTAAGTTCTAAACTTTAAAAATTGAGTTAAAAGGTGCCATGCCAAAATAACACTTACTTGGGTAACCTTTACATCAATCTTAGTAATAGTTTTCCACCATAGCGAGGTGTTACTTATTGATCCTAAAGGGGTAAGGTACACAAATAATTGTGAGTACATGTTAGTTTTGGTGAAACTCAACGATATAAGTAAGGAGTCCGTTTATGTCGTGGCAAACGGGATGGGTTTACCTAATAAGTTCTTAGACGTACCTATCAACCAAGAGTAGTTTCTAGACTATTAGCAAAGGATTTGCTTACCTAAAATATTTTAGAATTGAGTCTAAATACATAATGTGCTTAATTCTTCAATGATTTAAGGATCTTGGAATCATTTTATTCACACCTACCGGAACAATAAAATCGAATAAAATGCTAATGACTTGTTTAAATTGCATGATTGCTTTAATTTTCAAGTTATTACTCATGATAACTGTTTAGACTTTGCATGCTTCAATGTATGTTTTAATTATTGTTTATAATTAAATATCTTGCACTGCAGTAAATCCTTTTAGAAGGGTAACAATAAATTTTCTCGATTGGTAGTGAATCCAAGAACGATTCACAGAAATGAGAGAAAGTGAGCAATTTAAAATGTACGTTTCTTTTAGCGACTTTTATGGTTTTTTTCGAGTATCAAAGTCGAATGAAAAACCGATTGGTGCTTGTGAATTCAATATACAATGTAGTTTTGAGATCATAAAGCATTGAGTTTAAACGCTCAGCTTTACCAATGGTTAACAACATAACATCTTTTATCCATTTAATTCTCGAATGAGTCTAGTCCCTAGACATTCGAATAGATCGATGCTTATAGAACTTTAGAAGCTTCTGGTAAGATCATCTAGTTGAAACAGAACATTCAACATAAATAAAATGGTAAGAACCTTGTTGGAGTGACATTGGACATGTCTAACAAAGTATAAAATTCAACACTAGAGAAGTAAATTCTTAAGACTATAAGAAAGGGTACAAGAAATAGGAAAACAAGGAACAAGTGAAAGGAACTTATAATTCCGTTTCTACCTATAAGTTCATGTTTAAAGAAAAAGTAACCTGGCTAAAGAAAGATTTTATGACTTTATTATTTCACCTAGATTTGAGTGAATATTGGTTTATTTACTCAAAGTGATATAAGTTTGAATCTGTTTGGCTAGTTCCAAGATTCAGAAGTATAAAATCCACATGGCAAGAAATCATAAAGATCTAGGTTAGATTACGATGATGATTACTTTAAGACCAAAAATGATCATCAATGATTGTGTGTTGTAATTTCACGATCTATCTCCATACGATATGGCATATCTAAATTGGAATGATCGAAGTCAATTAGTACTTGATTCGACCAATGATGATATATTTTTCCTATAATTTCTAAACAAAATGCTCAACTACCACCAAACTAAACCAAATTCGTCAAAGCTATTTGAAAAGTAATTTCAGAATATCTTTTCAATAATATATATATATATATATATATATATATATATATATATATATATATATATATATATATATATATATATATATATATATATATATATATATATATATATCTAAGGAGTTGCTAAACTCTGTGGGAGCTTAGTATTTGTTATTAAACAAACTAAGGCCCAAGTATAGATATATGTTTCATTGTGATTTATTCAAATGAGACACAAGGGTATTGTATCTACCACGAATTTTTGAGAACATAATTCTTGTTTGCTTGAAATAATGTCCTTTTGGAGATTCGTTTCCAAAACAAGTGGGAGAAAATACACCTCGAAAGTCTTCGAGGCGAACAACCAACATAAATGGACATTCCGGAGGCTTTTCGAAGTTCTTCAGGAAATCCTAACTCTTATTCTTTAAGGACTTTAGAAGTGGCTTTAAAGAATAGACATCTCATAGAAGACTTTACAAGTGCTTCAAGGAGAAAAGAATATTCAAAGGACTTTCAAGTATCTGTTGATATTCTATTGTCTGATGTTTTATACCCAAGTAGGCATAGAGTTCAAGTCGCTTAAACTATAAGATTATTATATTAGATAGTGAAGAAACATGGAGTTCAGGTCACTGAAACTATGTGATTCTTCTATTAGATAGTGAAGAAACCTACAACTTACAGTCAAACTATTATCATATAGATTAATGAGTTTGTGATTTGTAAGAAAGCTATGACGAAATATAGATTCCCTAAAATGGTTAGAGGCAATATATAGACTCCAATGTTTTAGATGGTTAAAGGCCATAAAACATAACCAATGTTTTGATGAGAAAATTAAAAATTTGTTGATTTGCAAGAATAGGTTAACACCTATTGGTTGCAAATTGGTTTTAAAGATTAAAACCATCGAACATGGAATTGTGTTCACACACAAAGCTAGATTAGTTGCTAAAAGGTTACAAGCAGATTCATGGCGTGGATTGTGTTGAAACCTCATGCATAATCGTAATGCTCAAGTCTATAAATCAAGCAATGATTGCATATTGATACATATGGCAATTGGATGACAAAACGTATTCCTCAATCAAATGTTGGAAGAAACTATGTACATGGCATGTCATAGGATTTGTGGATCCAAATAAATGCTTGAAAAGGAAAACTAGCTTGTGAAATCTAAGTACAGATTTAAGCAAGCAATTGGGAATTGGAACTATATTTTAGTGAAGCTAATAAGTATTTTAGTTTCATAAAATGTACATGATTCTTATAGATGTATAAGAAGTTTAGTGGGAGTACGTAAAAACTTAATTGGTCCTATGTGTATCACACACATATCTCTCTATTGTGAAATAACATTCAAATGCTAATGACTTAGATTTGAAAATTAATCATCAATGATGGACCAAGGCGAAACTTAGTACATACTGGGTATTAAGATCTATTTACAATGATCTTAGAATATTGTTTTGGATTAAGTAATGGCATTTACTAAATCAAACACGAAAGACTCCTTAGGAGATATTCGACCCATATGAATAAATCTAAGTAATGAATGTTTAAACTATGTATAAGCATTTACTAAGTTAAACATCAAAGAGTCTAAATGAGATTCTTAACCTATATTATATGTCAAAGAATTTAGCTGGATTTAGTATCTACTGAAACTAGATGAGCTAAAGTTACATGAATAGAATTCAATTGGGAATTATTCAGCAAAAGAATTTATCATGTATAATATAATATGAGGATCGCCAAAAACGTATCGTATGACTTTAGGCATGACGAACATATACCAATCTCTATTGATCTAAGTAAAGATCAACTAGATTGAGATCAAGAAAAACTTATGGTACTTGAAAAGGTACATAGGAATAGTTCTTGATTCAAGGAAATAAAGATATGCTAAATATTGATGTTACACGCATAAAAACTGGCAAAGGATCAAGAAAGATCCCTTGGAGTTAACCATTGGCAAGGACGAGTTGTATAGCATCGTGTTTTGAAATGGCAACATGGAAGAAAGACCATGAGTTTTTGCGTGGGCAATTAAACATTAATTTCTATGTTCTGAGATACAGATGGAAAGTCTTCCACATATCTGTGAACTGCTCGGATAAGTAAATCCAAACAAAGCATCACTAGCAACCTATACAGTTGAAGAAAATTACTTATTGCCTAATAAGCAATAAAACAGGGTTGTTTACGTTAAGAGTTCTTCATTTAACTTGGGTGAATCACATGTCTGCTGACTAGGTGGTTCTTCATTGCGAAATGTGTAGAAACACTATTGTAGCAAGAAAGACTAGATCACAAAATAAACATACTCAAAAGATCTTATCATCCTATCTCGAAAAACATTCGATGAAAAAGATATTAAGATTGGCAAAGCATGATGACTAAACCTATGCAACAAGTGAGAAACAACACTCACATTGTGGCACTAGAAATCAAGCATAGCTTTGAATTCCATTAATTGTTTTAAAGATGGGTTTGAGGCCCATGGTTGTAAAACATTGGGGTTGAGCATTTATCATATATGAAATGTATTTTCATATTCCATTTAATCTTGGTTTAATATTAAATGATGAGTCCCTTCAATTTGACGAAATATTCAAGATAAACTGTCAGGACCAGTCCTGTGACTAAGAAATTTCTATCAAGTGAACTTGAATGTCAAAAGTTGAAAATGGTCCCTGCTCGGAAGTTTTCTATAAAGGACGCATAAAAAACGCTAGACGACTAGAATGCAAGATGACTAGTAGTTATGTTTCTTGAACTATGTGGACATGGCAATGTCGCAATCATTTGCATAGATACTTACTTTGAGAAGACTAGTATCGGACAGACCTATGAAACTTTACTGTAAGAGATGAAAATCTGTCATAAGTAAATTTCATTAAAATTATTACACACTAATCCTCAATACCTGAGTGATTTGAGATTACTTGTTTGAGAACTGCTTACTTTGACGTTGTCAACCGTCGCACCGTAAAAGGAGGCTATAAAGGCAATGCTCGGGTAATTACCTATCGAACGAAGTCTAATCTCAAGATCATAAGATTGGGATTGTCCTCCCATAAATCGGGATGAGATGCTGAAAGTTGTACAAGGCCACTCGGAGAGCTAGAAACTGTAAAATCCATGGCCGTGCTCAGATGAATCATAGGCTATGATTATCTGTTTATTTGATCAGTTGAACTCTGAAACCGAGAAACACCTCTAGACATAATAAGGATGACAACTCTTACCTTATGTTCATGAGCTAGCATCAAGCGACAAAGAAATTAAGAAATGCACACTTGTCCCTAAGGACAAGTGGGAGACTAAAGGAAATAATGCCCTTGGTCCAAGTATGCATTTAATGCTAAGTCTAATAAATGCGGTTCAGTATTAATTATACAAGTTAATAATTCAGTGAGATCAAGTGAACTGTATGCCTAGCAAGAGGCTGCTTCAGTTCAAGTGGAATTAATAATATTAATCCACAGCTTACTCTTGACTGAACCCGTAGGGTCACACAAATAGTACGTGAACGGATCAAGTATTTAAAGGAATTAAATACTCCATTTATGGATATTCAGAATCAACGGATCTCGGTTCCAGTGGGAGCTGAATAATGAATACTCCGGAAACGATGATATTGCCTGAAACGGAAATATGGATCGTATCGGAAATGTAAATATTATCCAAGTCGTAGATGTTGCCGGAAACGGAAACATGGTACGTATCGGAAAATATTATTGGAAATGGAAATATTGCCGGAATCGGAAATATTGCCGGAAACGGAAATATTGTCAGAATCGGAAATATTATCGGAATCGGAAAATAATTCAGGAATCGGAAATATTAAATATTTGTTCGAAACGGAAATTAATTCCGGAATCGGAAATATTAAATATTGTTCGAATCGGAAATGAATTCCGAAATCGGAAAATTAATCAGAAGCGCGTCGTGCGAAATAAACATCGGACGAGCTTGCTAGGCGCGGGCCTGGCCTTGTAACAGTGATAGGTTATGATACATATGACAAAACATAAATGATGCGGAAAAACCTTAACGCCAGGAAACATATTATTTACACATAATCATTTAGCATAATTTAGGAGCATACACTTTGTAGCGTGCCCTCCCTAGCTGCACCGGAACCGAACAAGAACAAGTCTTTAGGACTCCAAATGTCGTCCCTCCGTAGATAATCCACAGTACGTCCGGATCCGCCTCAAGTTAGACCAACTAGAATCGCCCTTAAGGTTACTAGGAAATTTCGGTTAAGTGTTTGCAAGTGTTTGGCTTATTTTTCTTTCAAAACTTACCCTTAGAATACTTCAATCCCATGTCCATAAATTATGACCCTAGGCCCTTATTTATAGAGGTTTGGAAAGGGAATTGGAATCCTAGTAGGATACGATTCAATTAAACTTAGAATCCTACAAGGACTCTAATTAATTAAATAATCCTTTTAGGAATAGGAATTTAATCATACACCAAATCCTAATAGATTTAGGAATTGTGCATGAACACAAACACACACACGCACGGAGCCACGAGGGCGCCCGCACGCGTGCGCTCGGCCCACGCAGCCCACGCTGCGCAGCCTCGCCTTGGCGCGCTGGGCCTGCCTTGCGGTGGGCCTGGCGCTGCCTTGGGCTGGGCGTTGGCGCGCGTCTTGCTTGCTGGGCGATGGCCTGGCTTCGTGTTGGGCCTTCGTCCGGCAGGCCTCGTCCGATGCTTATTCGTACGATACGCTTCCGATTAAATTCCCGGTTCCGGAATTCATTTCCGATACGAACAATATTTAATATTTCCGATTCCGGAATTAATTTCCGTTTCGAACAAATATTTAATATTTCCGTTTCCGGAACTATTTTCCGATTCCGATAATATTTCCGATTCTGACAATATTTCCGTTTCCGGCAATATTTCCGATTCCGGCAATATTTCCATTTCCAATAATATTTTCCGATACGTACCATGTTTCCGTTTTCGGCAACATCTACGACTTGGATAATATTTATATTTCCGATACGATCCATATTTCCGTTTCCGGCAATATCATCGTTTCCGGAGTATTCACTTGCTTGTGACGATCTCAGCTCCCACTGAAACCAAGATCCGTCGATTCCGAATATCCATAGATAGAGTATTTAATGCCATTAAATACTTGATCCGTTTACGTACTATTTGTGTGACCCTACGGGTTCAGTCAAGAGTAAGCTGTGGATTAATATCATTAATTACACTTGAACTGAAGCGGCCTCTAGCTAGGCATTCAGCTCACTTGATCTCACTGAATTATTAACTTGTTAATTAATACTGAACCGCATTTATTAGACTTTATCATTGCATACTTGGACCAAGGGCATTATTTCCTTCAAACAGGCGCGCCCAAAACTCATGGGCTGCAGCGCTGTGGGCTTCTCCGCGCGCGCGCATGGCTAGCGCCCCTTGTGGGTCGTGCGTGTGTGTGTGTTGAAGTTCGTGCATGCATCGAATCCTTAAGAAATTAGCATTAGATTAAAAGATTAATTTCCTAAGGTTACTAGAGTTTTAATTAATGTCTAATTCTAATAGCTAGGATTAGATTAATTGAAACCTAGTAGACTTCTAATTCCATTACTCAAACCCTATAAATATGTGATGGCATTCACAATTTATGAACACATAATTTCAAGTATTCACATAGTTTTAAGGATTAAAACTAATGATAATTTTGCCTCAAATTATTAGAATAAAAATAAAACCTTAGGTGCAATTCTAGTTAATTAAATCTAAGGCGGATCCGAACGTGCTGTGGACTATCTACGGAGGGACGACACTTGGAGTCCTAAACTTGTTCTTGTTCGGTTTGGGAGCAGCTAGGGAAGGCACGCTTCATAAGTATGTATCCTAAAGTATGTTAATTGTTATGTGCCAATTAATTTGGATTCCTGGATTTATGGTTTTTCCGCATGAAATATATATATGATTTATATGTATCATAACCTAACACTCTCACCCCATACGACGCAGAATACACGCCCCGGGCTCTACTACGTAGCCTGAGGCGTCCCTCTCCTCACAGGAAGACATATGCCCATCCGACATGTTAATTTTGCAAAAGCACGAAAAACAACTATAAGGCATCATACCTTAACCCAACTAATAACATATAGTATTCATAAAATTTCGAGCACTCAGATTCAAAATAAACTCATTTCAGTAGAATCAAACAATTTTGTTCCCTATGTATGAACATGCTACTAAGTCAAAAAAAATGTAGCAAAATCATACATGCACAATTGGTCATAAAAGCTCCGAATTCAAAATTCAAGCATTTTCTATCATTCATAGACCATATAAACCACAAGCAACCAGTCAGGAACACCTACACTGTGTCCCAACACCAATTCGTAGGCACACTCGGGGGATAATTTTTAGCAAGCTCATATTACCCAAAATCATCAAACTTGTGAAAATCAACATGCTAGAACACTTATAAATTTGCAAACACCATATACAAGCAAACAATTGCAAGAAATTGGGCCAAAATTGAAAAACCCCAATTCAATTTGAGTATACTTTCCACATGAAATTTGCTCAAAATTCGAACCAAAACTCAAGTTAAAATAAAAACTACTTACATATCCATGGTTTAGAACAACTTGGGAATGATTTTGGTGAGGCAAACAACAAGATCCGAGCAGTAATGACTAAGAACCGTGAGAGAGAATTGAAGAAGACGCAACAACATCAACGCGAAAATGGCGATCGAAATACTACAATCTCGTAGATATTATTATTATGTATTGCAGGTGATGCAGGTGACTAGTATGGCCCAACTTGGATAGTTAAATACGGTCTGCGTACCGTTTTATCTTTGAAGGTAAAGTTTTAAATATGGTCTGCGTACCATGATGTTTTGATGTAATTGTAGGGGAATACTGTTAAATACATATAACATGTGTAGAACAATCCCCAAAGTCAGGAATCATGTATAAAGCACAGTTTAAGCAAACTTACATTCGAAGCGTGTTTTCCCGAGTTTATGATTCACGAACACGAACAAAGAACTCCAATCGTCGTTCCTCTATTTGGTTCACCGACACGTTTAGAACCGTCTTGAGATTCGTAGCTTAGAAAATGCTCAAGAGTGTTTTGCTTTTGGGAAGAACAGTTTAGAACGGAGGCAAAAACTTAACGTACGTAATTTTCTGAATTAGGTTAGGGTTGGAAAAACTTGGGTGGAGTGTGGAATATAACCTTAGGTTATATTGTGTAACCAGACAAGGAACAAGGCCTTAACCGGCCACACTTGCCCACACTCTCCGAAGCCACATAGAAGCTGAAGCTCACATAGCAGCCGAGCCTCGCAGCCGTGGGTTTGGGCCTCGCTGCTTTGCTCGCTGCACTACTGCCCACCGCTGCGCGCACACGTGTGCCTGCGGGCTGACTGCTTGCTGCACGCGAGCTGCTGGTTCGTTGGGCCTTGCGCGCATGCGCTCTAGGCTCGACGGGCCGTTAGCTCAGTTGTGGCTCGTATTCGCGACTAACGCCTTACGGATATGATTTATCGTATCATACTCGACGAATCACCGTCGTACGATATGATTATTCGTTTCGCCTAGCTTACGAATATTCGCGATACGATATACGATTCGGATCCAACGTCATATCGTATATTATGTTTTTCCGAACTAATCCCAAAAGCTATTAAATGAATTTCCGATTCATTTAATCCGGTGATCTGTTACATGCCATTGGTGTGACCTTATAGGTTCAGTCAAGAGTAAGCTGTGAGCCTAATATAGATTAGAACTCACTGATCGGAAGTATTGCTCCAGCTAGCTGTTCCGATCACTTGATCTCACTGAATTAATTGTTCGTAAATAAACTGAACCTTGGTATTAGACTAATGCACCTTCGGTGAAGGACACATTTCCTTCAGTCTCCCACTTGTCATTAAGAAAAGTGTACATTCACATTCCTTTGTCGCTTAGTGTTACCTTCTGAACATAAGGTAAGATCCAAGCCATCCCTATTAGGTCCAGAAGTGTTTCTCGAATTACCTAGTTCAACTGTTAAACTTTTACAGAAGGTTAAGCCTTAACCATTCTGAGCACGACCATGCATTTTCAAAGTATCTAACTCTCCGAGAGGCCTTATTACACAACAACACCATATCCTATCAAAAGTACCAGGACAATCCATTCTTGCAATCTATGAATACTCACTTTGATTCATAGTACGCCTAATAACTGGCTTTTATAGCCTCCTTTTACGGTGCGACGTTTTGCCAGCATTAGAGCGAACTAATTCTCAAACGAGCAATCATAATTACTCATGTTCTGAGGAATGGTTCTAATCACCATTAATGAGAACTGCTTATGACATGAATTTAATCTCTTAAAGTGTTCTCATGGTCAATCCGATACAAGATCCAATAAATATCTATGCAAAAGATTCTGACATCCAGTCAATCTAGTTCAAGAAACCGAACTACGAATCTACTTGCTATCTAATCTTCATTAGTCATTTGTCATCCACCTTTCAATGACCTGGATTAGGGATCCTTTGTGACTTCAATATTAAAGTTCACTTCTGTGTGTTTCTTTGTCGAAGAATCCATCTTGACATCCCATTTGAATGCTTTGAATCACATGGACTTTTCATTTAATACTAAACCAAATTAAATGAATATGAATAAAGATATTTCATAAATATGAAATGGTTAAACCAATTGTTTTAAACAGATATCTAACCGATGTTCTAAAACAAAACTTAGAAAATCAAAGCCATTCTCTAATATGCTTAATTCCCATGGTTGCTACATGTGTGTTGTGCTTCACTTGTGGGAACGGTTTAGTCAATGGATCCGCGACGTTGTCATTAGTTCCAACCTTGCGAATCTCGATTTCTTTCCTTTCAACGACTTCTCGAAGTATGTGAAATCGCCGCAGTACGTGTTTGGACTTCTGGTGGCTCCTAGGCTCCTTTGCCTGGGCAATGGCTCCCCTATTGTCGCAATACAAAGCCAATTGGTCCTTTAATGGAGGGAACAACCCCAAGTTCTTCGATGAACTTCTGAATCCAAACAGCTTCCTTTGATGCTTCTGAGGCAGCAATGTACTCGGCTTCAGTTGTAGAATCCGCAATAGTGTTTTTCTTAGCACTTTTCCAGCTTACTTCTACGCCATTGAGGCAGAACACAAAATTGGACTATGATCTGAAATCATCTTTGTCGGTTTGAAAGCCTGCATCCATATAGCCTCTAACAATCAACTCATATGTACCACCATAGACCAGAAACTAATCCTTAGTCCTTTTCAGGTACTTTAGGATATTCTTGGCAGCAGTCCAATGCGCCTCACCTGGTTCTGACTGGTACCTGATAGTTGCACTGAGTGCGAACGAAATATCCGGCCTTGTACAAATCATAACATACATAATGGATCCAATAGCCGAAGCGTATGGAATTCCACTCATCTTTCTATGCTCATCAGATTTCTTGGGACACTAAGTATTGCTTAGATATGTGCCATGTGTCATGGGTAGATGGCCTCTCTTGGCTTCCATCATATTGAACCTAGCTAGCACTTTGTCAATGTAAGTGCTCTGGCTTAGTCCAATCATCCTTTTAGATCTATCATATCCCTATAGATCTTGATGCCCAATATGTACTGTGCCTCTCCTAAGTCCTTCATTGAGAAACACTTTCCAAGCCAAGTCTTTACAGACTCCAGCATAGGAATGTCCTTTCCAATAAGTAGTATGTCATATACATACAAGACTAGGAATGCAATTTTACTCCCAATGACTTTCTTGTATACGCAAGATTTATCCTGATTCTTGATGAAGCCAAACTTATTGACTTCTTCATCAAATGTTTTATTCCAGCTCCTTGATGCCTACTTTAATCCATAAATGGATTTCTTAACCTTGGATACCTTTCCTTGATTCTTTTGATCGATAAAACCCTCCGGCTGTGTCATAAACACAGTCTATTCAAGAACACCATTCAAGAAGGCTGTTTTGACATCCATTTTCCATATTTCATAGTCATGAAACGCGGCAATCGCAAGGATTATCCGAATAGACTTAAGCATAGCGACTGGAGAAAAGGTTTCATCGTAGTCAACGCCGTGAGCTTGCCTGTAACCTTTTGCTACCAATCTAGCCTTGTATATGTATACAATTCCATCTTTTTCTTTCTTCAATTTGAAGACCAGTTTCCCATTCGGCAAATCTACCAAATCCTAGACTTGATTTTCAAACATGGAGTCTATCTCAGATTTCATGGCCTCTAACCATTTAGTGGAGCTTGGGCTCATCATAGCTTGCTTGTAAGTCATAGGTTCATCACTATCTAATATGAGAACATCTAGGTTTTCAGTCAAGAGGACGTCCGTCCATCTGTCTGGCTGAACCTTAGTTCTATGTGACCTACGAGGGGCAACAATGACTTGAGGAACTACTCCCACTAGATCTTCTAAAGGCCTTGGAGGTTCTTCACCTTGAACGGCTTCTAAAGAGTTCTTAGTTCGTTTTTTGTCTCGAATCTCTTCGAGGTCTATTATTCTCCCACTTGTCAATTTGGAAATATGATTTCTTTCCAAAAAGACACCGTCACGAGCAACGAATACTTTGTTCTCTGACTTGTTGTAGAAGTAATACCCCTTTGTTTCTTTTGGATACCAAACGAAGACGTGTTTGTCAGATTTTGGTTCGAGCTTGTTCGAAATTAATCGCTTGACATATGCTTCGCAACCCCAAATCTTTAGAAAAGACAACTTTGGAAGTTTCCCAGTCCATAATTCGTACGGAGTCTTTTCAACAGCTTTTGACGGAGCACAATTCATTTTGAGTACTGCTGTTTGCAACGCATGTCCCCAAAATTGTAAAGGAAGTTTGACTTGACCCATCATTGACCTGAACATATCGAGTAAGGTCCTGTTTCTCCGTTCCGACACTCCATTCCATTGAGGTGTCCCCGGAGCTGTCAATTAAGAAAGAATACCGCATTCTTTTAGATGGTCATCAAACTCGTGGCTAAGATATTCACCTCCTCGATCTGATCTTAGAGCTTTGATTTTCTTGTCATGTTGATTCTCTACTTCATTTTGAAATTCTCTGAATTTCTCAAACGATTCAGACTTGTGTTTCATTAAGTAAATATAGCCATATCTACTGAAATCGTCCGTAAACGTTTTGAAATAGCTGAAATCACCTCTAGCTTTCGTACTCATAGGCCCACATACGTCCGTATGTATTAGCCCTATTAGTTCGCTTGCTGTTTCTCCCACTTTTGAGAAAGGTCGCTTTGTCATTTTGCCAAGTAAACAAGATTCGCATTGATCAATCTTCTCTAAGTCGAATGATTCTAGAATGCCCTTCCTTTGAAGTCTTTCCATGCGTTTTTTGTTTATAGGCCTAATCGACAATGCCACAGATATGTGAGATCGGAATCACCAGTTTTAGCCTTTTTGGTGTTTATGTTATAAATGTGTTTGCTCGTATCTAGCACATATAGACCATTTTCTTGTTGTGCTGAACCATAAAACATTCCATTCAAAGAAAAAGAACTATTTTCTTTAAATTGAAAACTAAAACCTTTTAGAATCCAAACTTGAAACGGAAATGATGTTTCAAGTTATACTAGGAACATAGTAACAGTTTTCTAGTTCCAAAACAAAACCACTAGGCAAAGAAATAAAATAAGATCCTACGGCTAATGCAGCAATCCGTGCTCTATTTCCCATGCGTAGATCCATCTCGCCTTTATCAAGCTTTCTAGTTCTCCTTAGTCCCTGCGAATTGGAACATAAGTCTGAGCTACAACCAGTATCTAATACCCAAGAAGTAGAATTAGCAAGATTACAATGTATAACATACATACCTGAAGGAGGAGCAATGTTTCTGTCCTTCTTCTCTTCCTTTAGTTTAGGGAAATCTCGTATGTAATGACCAATTTCATTACAATTGAAGCATTGCGATGTTGAAGGAGAAGCGTTCTTCCTCATCTTGCTCTTGGAAGGCGCCATTCGCCCTCCGGGAGTGGATGCAGGCTTGGTTTTCTTCCCCTTGCACACTTTCTTGAATTTAGTGCACTTCACATTCAAAGGGTCTTGCTTGAACTTAAGGATTCTCTCGAATTTCTCGAGCAATACCATAAGTACACTGATTGTGTTCTCTATCTGGTTAAAGAGATATTGCATCTTAAACCCCTCATAATCCCTATGAAGAGAATTCAGAACAAGTGCAATAGCTATTGACTCTCTAATCGAACCACCATGTCTCTCAATTGTGAAAAATAATCCAGTCATCATATTCACATGAGACCGAATTGGTGTGTTTCTGTCCATCTTAGTTGAGTAAATGCGCTTTTGTGCCTCTAGAAGCTCGTTCTACAGACATGACTTGTGTGGGGTAATGATTTCGAGATTGCTCATTGAATTAGCCAATTCATCAACCCCGTTGCCACCAGTTTGGCCCTTGGGTTGATACCTCACACGACATCTATCCCTAAGTTGACCCGGGAGAGCATGAGGCTCAAAAGTAATGAACCTCCCTCTCCAATATTCGGGAATAGACTTTAGGATAAAATCCGAGACAAAGTACTTGTGAAGTGACCAATTTCTGTACCTTTCTAGAGTCATACCCTGCACATAATAGCTAGGAAAAGGTTGTTCGATGACATAGCGCATGTCGTTAACATTTAAAACTTCGATAAGTTTCTTTTCCCATTCAAGAAAGTTAGTCAAGTTTAACTCGACATCCAGAATTTCCGATGATTTGATTGTTGTTTTGATTGCAGCCATTTGATTACTACATTTGAAAACAATTTGCAATAAATAACCATTCATAACTTAATAACTTTAAAATAAATGCTAACATGCAATCATTAAAGCTATTAAACATTTCATTCATGCAAAAGCAAAACATGGTCCAAAAATGAATGAAACGATTCCAAGACCCTAAATGTCCTAAATCCTTAAGCAGCTTTGGCATGTCTTCAGTCTTTTAAGATTCTAAATAAGCAAATCCTATTGCTAGTAATCTCAAAATTACTCTTGTTTAATAAATTAATACCATAATTTATCCTATTGCCACAACATATTCTATTGTTGTTTGAGTTAAAACCACAATCAACGTGTTCCTTTGGGATACCTTACCATCTAAGTCAACTAAAATAGCACCTCTTTTTGGCGGAAACCTACTACTTAGATCCTTACATTTTTGTAAGTGCTTGATTTGGAAGGCAATTTTTAAACTCAATATTATTTTGGACCTAGTTGTTTCTACGTTGGTTCGATTATTTAGTGAACTAAATCTATCCGAACATACAAACAACATTCATGCATAATATATTCATACATTCACAATATATAGTGCATAAATAAACTTGGTGAACTAGTATGGCCCAAAACTTTTTTCTTGAAGCATCCAATCTTCTTCACCACCTTGTTAGCTTGGCATCGTCTTGAACTTCATTCAATGCTAACTTAAAGTTCTAAACTAGAAATATTTGAAATAATTAAAAATTACATCAAAATTTCAATGCTGCGCAGACCATATTTAAAACATTACCTTCAAAGATAAAATGGTTCGCATACCGTATTTAACTACCCTAAATTGGCCATACTAGTCACTTAGAGTACCTGCATTACATAAAATATACATTCTACGCATTCATCCATTCGTGTCCTAAAATGAATGGCCCAATTAAATTACGCAAGTATTTCTTAAAAATCACGTTCACATAAACACCTCCTAAAAGATTAATCAATTCCGAATTATTAAATCTTAGAATTTATTCTAATCAAAATTTAATTTATTTAAAATAAAGTGCCCTACGAAAATAATTAAAATTATTATTTCATTTTAATTTCATTAAGCGGCTCCAACTCAAACCAATATATTATTTCGGATAATTTAATATTAAATATTTAACTAAAATCACGGCCCGGCCCAAGTTAAATAAAATAATTAATTAATTATCCCCGTTAGCCATTTTAATGCAAATATTAATTTTAAAGCCCAGCAAACAAAATTTGCCAAATATTGTGCAATGCGGGCTAGGCTTGCGCCCAGTCCAGCAATGCCATGTGCGATGTGGCTGTACGAGGCCACGAGCCCATCGCACATGCCTCGCAAGATTGCACACCATCGCAGCCATCGCTAATCGTGGCTCGTCGATGTGCTTGTGCTGCTCGTCGCTGCGCGCAAGGAAAGGCAACCATGCCCCTTGCTTGCTCCCAGCTCGCAAGCCAAGGCAGTGGCCTGCCTTCCTCGCTCGGTAGGCTAGCGCGCGCTGGCACGCCAGCTCGCTTGCTGGTTGCCCGCGTCGTTGCGCCTGTGCTGCGGGGAGGCAGCGCGCATGGGTTAAGCCGAGCCACACGCACTGCATACCCCTTTGTCTCGTGCCTTTGGTTCGTGCCATATGAACCAACTAATTAAAAAAAATTCAATTTCACAAAACCATATTTGCATTAATTATTTTTCATATAACAAAATTAATCGTTTTTATTTTCGAAAAATAACAAGTTTACGATTTAATTAACTTTTACAACAATCCAATTTTGCAAAATTTATTAAATCTAGGATAACAATAATAAAATTTACGAACAATGTCAACAAAAATTTGAACATTTTGATAATCGAATCCAAAATTTTAAATCGTTCTAAACATTCAAAATTCAGATTTTTACCAATTTGGTTTAAGTGACGATTAAAATTAACGAATCTAATCAAAATTTTAATCCAATAATTTTTAAAAACGACCACTTTATATGTAATTATATTCCCTTTCCAATTAACCAAATTTCCAGATCTAAATTATTTAAAAAATTAATTTGCGATCTAAAAAATACAAATTTGGGGAAAGTGAAATTAGGGTTTATACTTACCATTTATGGAAGAAAATTTTACCATAATTTTAAAATATACCCAAGAACAGTGGGGAAAATTTCAATTAATTCCGAGTAGTTTAGGTCGACCAATTAATTGAAATACTTGCCGAATATGTTAATTTTAATTTGTTAATTAACAAAAACGCCCAAAAACGCATACTTCGAGGCCTGTTTTTGTGATTCTGTTCTCATGATTTGATCTTAGAAAATCGTTTTCAATCAGATTAGGGTCATAAAAATCGAAATTTCAACACTTTTTGAATTCGGAACATATTATACGATTCATCCAATAATCCACAATATTTCGTAAAATTCAACAAAAATCCGAAAAATTCGACAGCATACAAAAACATATAATTCATGCTAAAAAGTACTTTAATACATAAGGCTCATGATATCACTGTAGGGGAATACAGTTAAATACATATAACATGTGCGAAACAATCCCTAAAGCCAGGAAACATGTATAAAGCACATATTAAGCAAACTTACATTCAAAGTGTGTTTTCCCGAGTTTATGATTCACAAACACGAACAAAGAACTCCAATATTCGTTCCTCTATTTGGTTCACCGACACGTTCAGATCCGTCTTGAGATTCGTAGCTTAGACAATGCTCAATAGTGTTTTGCTTTTGGGAAGAACAGTTTAGAGCGGAGGCAAAAACTGAACGTACATAATGTTTTGAATTAGGTTAGGGTTGGAAAAACTTGGGGGGGAGTGCGGAATATAACCTTAGGTTATATTGTGTAACCGGCCAAGGCAAAAGGCCTTAACCGGCCACACTTTCCCACACTCACCGAAGCCACATAGCAGCAGAAGCCCACACAACAGCCGAGCATCGCAGCCGTGGGCTTGGGCCTCGCTGCTTTGCTCGCTGCACTGCTGCCCATCGCTGTGCGCAGACTCGTGCCTGCGGGCTGGCTGTTTGCTGTACGCGAGTTGTGGCTCGTTGAGCCATGCGCGCATGCGCCCTTGGCTCGACGGGGCGGTAGCTCCGTTACGGCTCGTATTTGCAACTAACTCCTCACAACTATAATTTATCGTATCGTACTCGACGAATCACCGTCGTACAATAAGATTATTCGTTTTGCATAGCTTACGAATATTTGTGATACGATATACGATTCCGATCCAACGTCATATCGTATATTATGTTTTTCCGAACTAATTCCCGAAAAGCTATTAAATGAATTTCCGATTCATTTAATACGGTGATCTGTTACATGCCATTGGTGTGACCTTATAGGTTCAGTCAAGAGTAAGCTGTGAGCCTAATATAGATTAAAACTCATTGATCGGAAGCATTGCTCCTGCTCGCTGTTCCGATCACTTGATCTCACTGAATTAATTGTTCGTAATTAATCTTAACCTTGGTATTAGACTAATGCACCTTGGGTGAAGGATACATTTCCTTCAGTAATAATTAGATTTATTAAGTTCAAATTATTCTAGTTTATTTAAAATTAAAAATTAGCTTTTTGAATGGAATTTAAGATGGTACCAATCTAACCAGGTGAATGGAAGATTGGATGCTTCAAGACTAAGATTTTTGGCCATACTATTTCACCAAACTTTTTTATGCTATTATATATTGATATATGTATATTATGCATGAATGCATTGTTTGTATGTTTGATTAAGGATTTAGTTCATTGAATAATCAATCCAACATAGAAACAACTAGGTCCAAGGAATATTAAGTTTAAAATTGCCTTCCAAATCAAGCACTTTACAAAAATCTTCGAACCTAAGATAGTAGGTTTCCGCCAAAGCGAGGTGCTATTTTAGTATTCCTAGATGGTAAGGTATCCCAATGGAACATGTTGATTGTGGTTTCAACTCAAACAATATCGATATATGTTGTGGCAATGGAATAAATTATGGCATTAATTTATTAACCAATAGTAGTTTGGATATTACTAGCAATTGGCTTTTTCTTACCTAAAATCTTAAAAGACTTAAGACAAGCCAAAGCATGCTTAAGACTTAGAGACTTTTAGGGTCTTGGATTCGTTTCATTCATTATGGACCATGTTTTATTATGCATGAATGAAATGTTTAATAGCTTTAATGATTGCATAGTTGCTTTTGTTTCAAAGTTATTAAAGGATTAGAATGATTATTTATTGCAAATTCTTTTCAATTGTAGAATGTCTAAAATAACAATCAAATCGTTAGAAATTATGGATGTCGAGTTGAACTTGACTAACTTTCTTGAATGGGAAGGAAACTTATCAAGGTTTTAAATGCTAACGAGATGGGCTATGCTGTCAAGCATCATTTCCCTAGCTATTATGCGAAGGATATGACTCCAAAAAGGTACAGAAGTTGGGCTCTTCACCAGTACCTTGTCTCGGAACTTATCCTAAAATCTATCCCTGAAAATTGGAGAGGGAGGTTCATTACCTATGAGCCTCATGAACTCCTCACAAGTAAACTAAGGGATAGGTGTTGGTGAGGTATCAACCCAATGGTCAATCTGTTGGCAACAAGGTTGATGAATTGGCTAATTCAATGAGTAATCTCAAAATCATTACCCCACCTGAATCGTGTCTGGAAGTTGAGATTCTAGAGGCCCAAAAGAACATTTAAAAGGCTAAGATGGATGATACACCAATTCGGTCTCATGTGAAGACGATGATTGGATTATTCTTCACAATTAAGAGATTTGGTGGTTCCGTCAAAGAGCCAATAGCTATAGCCCTTGTGCTAAACTCTCTTCATAAGGATTATGAGAGATTCAAGATGCATTATCTCTTTAACCAGTAAGAGAACACATTCAGTGAGCTTATGGAAATGCTTGAGAAATTCGAGAAAATCCTAAGGTTCAAACATGACCTATTGAATGTGAGGTGCAAGAAATTCAAGAAAGTAAGCAAGGGGAAGAAAGGCAGGCTGCATCTTCTTCCACTCTCGGAGGGCAAGAGGCGCCTTCTAAGAGAAAGATGAAGAAGAATACTTCTCCTTCCACGGTGCAATGCTTCTATTGTAATTAAATTGGTCATTACAAGAGACATTTTCCTAAGAAAGAGGAAGAAGAGAAGGACGGAAACATTGCTTCTTCTTCAGGTATGTATGTTATACATTTTAATCTTGCTAATTCTACTTCTTGGGTATTAGATACTGGTTGTGGCTCATAATTATGTTCCAATCCACAGGGACTAAGGATAAATAGAAAGCTTGATAAAAGCGAGATGGATCTACGCGTGGGAAATGGAGCACGGATTGTTGTATTAGCTGTAAGATCTTATTTATATCTTTGCCTAGTGGTTTGGTTTTGGAACTAGAAAACTTTACTATGTTCCTAGTATCACCAGAAACATCATTTCCATTTCAAGTTTGGATTCTAATGGTTTTAGTTTTCAATTTAAAGACAAAAGTTTCTCTTTTTCTTTGAATGGAATGTTTTATGGTTCAGCACAACAAGAAAATGGTCAATATGTGCTAGATACATGAAAACAAATCTATAACATTAATACCAAAAAGGCTAAAACTAGTGATTCGAATCTCACATAACCGTGGCATTGTCGATTATGCCATATAAATATAAAGCGCATGGAAAGACTCCAAAGTAATAAAATCTAAAATCATTCAACTTAGAGAAGATTTATCAATGCGAATATTATTTACTTGGAAAATAACAAAGCGACCTATCTAATAAGTGGGAGAAAGAGCAAGCGAACTACTAGGGATAACACATACGGACGTATGTGGGCCCATGAGTATGGAAGCTATAGGTGATTTCAACTATTTCATAACATTTACTGACAATTTCAATAGATATGACTATATTTACTTAATGAAACACCAGTCTGAATCGTTTGAGAAATTCCGGGAATTTCAAAATGAAGTAGAGAATCAACATGGAAAGAAAATCAAAGCTCGAAGATCAGATCGAGTAGGTGAATATCTTAGCTACGAGTTTGATGACCATCTAAAAGAATGTGGTATTCTTTTTGAATTGGCTGCTCCGGGGACACCTCAATGGAATGGAGTGTCGGAACGGAGAAACAAGACCTTACTAGATATGGTCAGCACAATGATGGGTCAAGCCGAACTTCCTTTAAAATTTTGGGTAGATTCATTGCAAACAACAGTACTCACACTGAATCGTGCTCCGTCAAAAGCTATTGAAAAGACTCCATATGAATTATGGACTGGGAAACTTCCAAAGTTGTATTTTCTCAAGATTTGGGGTTGCGAAGCATATGTGAAGCGATTAATTTTGGAAAAGCTAGCACAAAAATATGAAAAAAAATTCTTTGTTGGGTATCCAAAAGAAACTAAGGGGTATTACTTCTACATCAAGTCAGAGAATAAAGTATTCGTTGCTCGCGACGATGTCTTTTTCGAAAGAAATCACATTTCCAAATTGACAAGTGGGAGAATAATAGACCTCGAAGAGATTTGAGACGAACAACGAATCAAGAACTCTTTAGAATAAGTTCACGATGAATAACCTCCAAGGCCTTTGGAAGAGCCAGTAGGAGTAGTTCCTCAAGGCGTTGATCCCCTCGTAGATCACATAGAACTAACGTTCAGTTGGATAGATGGACATGTGTCTTATTGACTGTAAACTTAGAAGTTATCGTATTGTGTAGTGATGAAGCTATGTCCTACAAGCAAGATATGATGAGCCCGAGCTCCACAAAATCGTTAGAGGCCATGAAATCTGAAATAGACTCTGTAGACACCTACTTTTGTCCCCATTCCCGAAAGGGAAGGTTCGATGATGAGAACATAAATCTCCACTTGGCAACGCATCTCATATAAAATAACGAATCTCAATCACCCTTTCATTTCAGCCAAAACTGCTATTTATAGAAACCTGCTAAGAATAGTAACTGCCGTAAAAGATAGTTGTTAAAAGTGGCAAAGTCATAAAAGATAGAAACCTGTCAGAATTAGGTGTTGTAATCCAACATAAATCCTAAAAGAGATAGAATTTGCATTCCTGGTATAATTCGAAGATTAGAGTCACGTATGAACTAAATTCCTAACGAACCTAGAGTTCGTAACGGGCCCAGACGCATTCCGTAATAAGTTAATACGCACTAAAAAGACTCGGATAAATCTCAAAAGCTCCGTATTCTAAGAGTCCAAATCTGACAAAGAACTCGGCCCAGATCCCATTTTCAACGACTGGATCTGGGCGCCGAAATCTTCGGCGCCCAGCCTTGGGCGCTGAAAATGCATGGGGCCGTTTTATCTCAGGATTCTTTTTGGATCCGTATCTTAAAATATATCTTTCCACACACCCTTTTCCTATAAATACAGCCTCAAAACCGACGTGAAGAGAACACACAATTCCATAACCTGAGTTTTGACTCTAGCCTTAAGCCTAGCCTCACGCTGCGAAATTGATCCGACGTTCTGTCGCAATCGACCCAAAAGTCGAACAGAGCGCATCCTGTCCCTTGTAGCTGATGAATTAAGCCTAAATACAGGAAAATTGCTTGGAAACCCGAGATTCGTGAAATAAAAGGAGAAATAGCAAAGCCAAGTGGTTAGTTTTCTGAGAACCGTAACGCACCTCTCAAGGGTGCGTTCTAATGTGTCCCTCATATGATTTAATCGCTTTCATCACCCTTTTATAAAATTGCCAAACTATTAACTTGATTGATCTATCACGCCTAATAAGATAATACCTTGGACAATTGAATTATCATGCTAGGTACCTTAAATCAATCTAAATAAGATAATCACAATTGATTTAGTGTTATGTGTTGCATATTGCTAAAATCAATTCAGAATAGTTTAATAGTTTAACGCATGTCCCTTCAATTATTTATGCTGAGCTAGTAAGGATAACCTGCCTCTGGAGTTATCGATGAGCACTCCTCTCGGTAGTTACAGTCCCCCGAACTCTCAATCTCTGCCCTGCGAGTGTACGTTGAGCGATCCCCACACCAGGGATCACAAGGGAACCTATGGCCATCGTGGTCGAACATAATTGCACTCCCTTTATGTAACGATAACCGGGTTTTGTCAGTTTTTCTCATTGTCGTTAAAAACTGAATGGCGAATCCTATATTACTAGTCGATTGGGTGTAAACTCACAGGTAATCCAATTACACTTGATCTGACAACGTCACGCCCACGAGGGATGAGGTTACGCATCAGCCTCGTGCTTTTTCGACCCCCTCACAGTGGCGACTCTGCCGGGGAACGTTAATGAAATACTCGTGCTCGTAGGTAATCAAAATAGCCGAAGGGTGAAACGATCCTACTCCGTGTTTATTTCCTTATCAAGTTGGGACGACCTGAAAATCAGCATATTAATGTGAACGGACAGAACCGCATAACGAATCTTGGCTCCCTTAGTGTGTTTCATCTCGGGAGTTGGGACTAAGGATACCCATCGCCACTCGGGGGGTGCATACGCTTCGAATGTTGTCCACTCGGCACTTTCTCTAGTAGTACACCTGTCCCAAACCCAATCACTCGCCCACTAGGTCCCCTCATTGGTGCATGCCCCCTTGGCTTACATCGTGATTGGCCTCTTGGGACGAAATTCGTCTGTTGAATGCACTACCTCAACCGGGGCATGTGTTGGATCTACGATAGAAGCGGTTCCAAGCCGGCGCAAATATTACCGATAAAAGCCTATCATAAACTACGTGACATATTATTCTTGCTTCATGTTGTAATGCTAGTTATGTGTAGCGAATTATGTGATTGTGTTGAGATTGTGTGTGACAAATAATACTAGAAAACCAACGACCCTAAAAATTGCCCAAACATTCATAAACACCAATTGGCCAAAGAGTTATACCAAAATACGTGTTCCGTAGCCCCGGGCGATCGCCACAAAAATAAGCGACTCCCAGGACAGCCCGTAACGGATCCCACAACGCTGCACAACGCGTAAAGGACGTTATTGGGCGAACACGCAAAAATAAGTCGTATATACGAAAAAAGGATACGCGAACAGAATACGAGTACCAGTCAGAGACGCATTTTCAGCGCCCCTGGCTGGGCGCCAATCATTTTACACGCCTAGCCTGGGCGCCGAAGTTGCTGCCTGGCCTTTTGATCAGGCACATCAGCCTCGGTACCCGCGCATAAAGTGTACGTAGCAAAAAAAAAATTCGTAACAAATTTGCTACGAGGACGTATGAAAAAAGGCACTCGATTCTAAGAACGACTTATAAAATAAATAACTCCTTGTGTCGTCACTAGGCCTCCTATGACGACTATGTTCGGCACTAAACCGAGCACGCTGATTGAATGCCCTTGAATGTCACATGGGCAAAGTATTCAAAAAATGATGTTCAAATAAAGTTTCCAAGGAAAAATAATGTTCGAATAAAAAATAAATAAAACCGAGTCTAGACTAAGCTATGCCAAAGTACAATCTAAATCCTAAGTCTTAGTTGTCTTATACATAGAATCGGTCCTAATGCTTGGTGTCGTTCTGCAAATTAAAAGGTTAAACCATATTGAGTATCCCTTCCTAACATTTAAATCAATAAGCACCCATATGTCATTGTCATCCCTTGCTAAGAATCTACGGCCTCAATACTCTCTCTCACCAATAAAAAGAATATATTATGTAATTCAAGTATTTGCAAAATGGAAACAGTCACATTCTGAAAATCATTCTTCCATAGTCGCACAACCCCCAAAGTGAGCCTAAGGTGTCATACCATTGGCAACAAAAAAATTAATGGCCTCAAGGCTTATGATCACATTGGGTCACGACTATCATAGTCCTCTCGAACCACTCGCTCCTTGAAGTACTCCTAAGTACGGACTAAAAGATTTTCCATGAATGCAACATGACGAACCATGAAAATACCCAAGTCGGCATGCCATAAGGCTACCATTGGGGTAAAGCAATACACACTAAGAGGGAAGCCGCACTAATGATTCTAGTCTTGCAAAAATGAAAATTTGATCTCCCCAACTAACTACCTTGCCAACATTAAGCAAAATGGCGCATGACAAATGAACACCCAAGGGTTAAAATCTAAAGTGTCAACCAACGAAAGTTATGGTCCAATTAGCCTAAGTCTGAAAGTCGCTTGGTCAAGTATTATAGGCTTACGCCACGTCATTATTTTGAGTCTAGGACACCTCCTTGTATTCATACACGGGTTATAATCAGAAAAATTAATGAAAGTTCGAGTCTAAATCACAACTTCCTATTAAAATCCCGGAATCTGAAAAGAAGCAAAAAAAAAATATTTCGATGTAATTCTTTCGTTAAATTTCAATAAAGTAAAAACAACATTTTGAATCTACGCCATTTGCACATTTTAAGAAACGACTAAATACCCTTGCAAAGTAAGACAATTTAAAGGTCCACCCTAGGCCTACTAAAATTAAAGGTCCACTATAGGCCTACCAAACGAGGCTCACTCAGTCTCGCCTCGTGACTCAAAGACCACAACCATCTACCTTTTATCCCAAAATAAAAAGGGGGGAGAAATCCCAAGCAAAAATAAAGAAAAAAGAGAAAGAGAAAAGGGAGAGCGAAAAGAGCGAGCCATGAAATACTTAGCCCGTACCTCCCAAAGTGCGAAATTTACCCAAGTAAACGAAGGAAAATAATTGAGTCAACCAATCCAAATCATACCACAAAACTACATAAAGGTTCTACGATCTTCTACCCTTTCCAATCCTCATGCTTGACTAATACAAATTATCCTATCTCGTTCAACCCATCTTTCAAGCCGTCTTGAGTCACGAATAAAAAAAAAGACAAATGAAAAGTACATTCTACGCTTAACGTAAAAAATAAATAAATAATAAAAAAGAAACTTTGCAAAGCGTCTTTAAAGTTCGTCTAAAAAAAAGGAAAAAGAAGCATTTAGCACACAAAAAAGATTCGCAAATATTTGACAGAAAACGAAAAGGAGCAGCGCAAAAAGGCAGCCCAGAACACGATTTCAACGCCCAGCCCTGGGCGGCAAATATAATAACGCCCATCCCTGGGCGCCGTTCTTGCTTATCCCTTTCAACTCCCAATTCCTAAAAGTGTTCGTATATTTTCCTATATACATGCGGAAGAATAACGAACACTTGGGGGGTAGAAGATCGTATAAAATACGCAAAATAAGCGTGCTCCAAAATTTTCGTACACTTATTTCACCCTATTTCAAACATTACGATTCCACTCGAACGTACTTGTTTAAAATCAACATTCTAAGAGACCATTTTCTGGCTAAGAACTACGCAAGACCTGATTCCAAATTAAATCTATTTAAGGCGGATACGTAGGCAATCCATGATTCGGTCCAACCAATTTGCAAAAATGTTAAAGCCTATAGAATAACAAGAATAAAAAATAGAGTCCCTTATTGAAATTTAATTACTTGCAATCCAAGTCGAAAGAAAAATTTAAGTCAAAGGAAGAATCCAAGTCATCAAGATGCCAAAATGAGCACACATCGAAAAATAATAAGGGCACGTACCCTTGCCAGAAGGAGCACTCACACTCCTAGGCACTTAGCCAATACTCAAAAGATCGCTTTGCCTCAATTGAATGGGGGCTAGCGCGAGCGTCCATGACCTCTAAAGTACTCGACTTGACCCTCCCTAAAGCAAAGTAACTCACTTAAGACCTTCTTTCACCACTAGACACAGTCATAATCGCCAACAAGTAGTAAAGGCAGTAAGCTTGCAAAAAAGAGGATTGTTCTACGGCATCGCCCCATCGTTCCTTCGAACTCAGGGCACCCGTTCATGGTAATTCAAATGCTTGCGAATCCCCATTGAAAAATCAGACATTGTCAATAGGACTTGGCACTTAACCAAGGCTCACCCTACTCAGACATATGACACGGGCATCTAAAATCGAAGTCTGAAAGCATCATTAATGAGAAGACATAATAGCAACTGGGGGCTAAGAATTGAAATGAAAGAGCTAGGGAAAGAACTAAGTATACCTTGACCTTTTGTGCAGACATACACCAAGTAAATCTAAGTCAATTTGAAAACGGTTTATATTCTCGCAATTCTGGAAAAGATGGCCCTAAAAGCCTAAAGCATGTGCCACACGGGCACAAGTAATATCTTGACGCCTGCCCCCTGGCTTCCAGCAAATCCTTAGACAGCAATCGTAACAGTATTTTTATTCACTCATGTAATCCTGTACGAACCCTTCTGTAAGTCAACTTACTTAGGACACCTCGGATTGTACACAGTAGGACTCGGATTTCAAATGATTTTCAAAGGCTTCTTCGAACATAATAAAGTGTCGCTGGTTTAAGCTAAGTATGCGTTTACCTCGATGTTGCAAGTGAGTCAAAAAGATTTCTAAATATGATTATGGGTAAAGAAAGGCACCTAGCTTTTGGTCAAGGCACACTTCAACATGTGACTACCTTGACCATGGCAATGTCGCACAATACGACATTTACAAGAGAAGTAGCAAATCACTACTCGAACGTACCTCGCACTAAACGAGTATGGTTCAAACTATTCATGATCCATGTCACCATGAATGCATAAAAACGTATGCCAAGCATTATAGCACCAAGCCAATCCCGTAGCTACAATTGGGGGCTTGAGAAAACACTCTAAAAATGCTCGAAATGACGTCATAGGGGCACAATCCTAAGGTTTGATCGTGTAAAACGAACCTTAGTATGGCTACAACCCCTCCCAAATTCTAAGCGCTACTTAGAATATATAAAGTCACCCCACTAACAAGGGTAACTAAACATCGCGAGTCACCAAAACTCCGATCAAATTACTGCACATAACGCTCGCCCTACAAGCGCCCGTTACACAGTCTACGTCGTTCCAAAGCAAAAGCGAAAGAAAAATCAAGGATAAAAACAAGAAAGAAACATCTATGAATCCTCGCATCGAACGAAGTAATAAGCCGTGCACACCCACGCAGAAGGTGCTACACTTGTTCGAGCACCTGAACGAGGCGTGATGAAGTACTCTAATGCAAAAAATAATAATGATACCCCAACACCTGGAGGAATGTTCTAAGACACGCTGTTAGGCCACACAAGCCTATGTCGCACCGTAAGTTCAACCATCCCACGTTACAAGTCTAAAAAAAAAAGAGAGTAAGGCATATTGCACTAATGCGGGCACGACCAAGAGCATGTGCAAAAGAGGCAAAGACTTCTTATCGCCCAAATTTAAAATGCAAGCCACGCGACTTCTACATTAAGGATTAAAGGTAGCAAAACATTACCTACCACAGAAGGGACAGCTCGCACCTACACGAGCGGAACCCCAAGGCATCTTTCTCTAAAGAACCTACAAAAATCGTACGCCAAAAGGAAGCATCCCAACATGCATACTTGGGGGCTCCAAGCTACGAAACGACCATAGCAAAATAAAAAAAAAGTCTCAAAGCAAATATTTGAAAGATCAAAAGGGCACGATGCTTGAGCCCACTTCATGAATGGACCTGAACCCTATCAAGCTTCTAAGAAAACTATTTAACATCAGTCATTGCTCCAAAAAAAATTGATTCAAGCGAACTGATTAATGGACCGCACGCAACGGCCGTTCTATGAACGCTCGTTCGCACATACATTCTAAGTATCAAACATTCACGAACACGTTCAACAGAAAAAAATATACAACAACAAGAGCGATTAAAGTCTTACGCCTCAAGGTATGTTCCTCGGGCCATATAGACTCGCCCAACTATTGCAATAACTGTAAGCCTTAAGAGCGACAGTTCCTTTAAATAATCGCCCCAAAGAGACAAACATCGTAGTCCACCAATCGGCTACGGCTTCTCGAGAAATCATCACGATCACTAATAAAATTCTACGTTCCAAAAATAAAGAAAAACAAAAGAGAAGAGAATACGTAGAATTTCCAAGTGAAATAAACGAACGAACAAGAGGCCAACTGTGTCATCAAAAGACCAGCCCAAAGAATATTTTCAACGCCCCACTTGGGCGTGAATTATTTCAACGCCCAGGCCTGGGCGCCGAAAATGAGCCCGAAGAGGACCTGACTTCTATAGGGCCCTGCCGTATCCATTCGACTCGAAAATTGCCGATTTCTTTACTGAAAGTCGCACCTCACGGCATTGTTAAGAGTAGCACACCACTACACAGATCGCTTGCACTTACGAGCACGATTCCAAACACGATCAAGGACATTACAAAATGCGTATCCCCAAGGAACCTCTTTGACAAGAAACGACCGTCAAGAACGAATGCTTGGGGGCTCGAAAGAAAATATATATTTCAAAAGAGAGAGTATGCAAAGATAAAACAATATTCCCAGACTATGCTGTACGAAGTCCCGTGTTTGGATATTCTCAAAAGATAAAACCGGATTACGACCTCAAGACAAAGGTCGCTGTTGATACTTATACATAGTCCCCTAATCAAGGACCCAGGTAGTGGCAGAATTGAGCCGTAAAGACTAGCTCAAAACAATGAAAGATGATAACCACGAGACAATGGTCCGTCTAAGCACGTTGTCAACCCACATTCAGGTTGCAACTAAATCCGAGCATCCCTCGAAAGAATTCGCTCTTACAAGAATGAATAAAAAGAAATTCTCAAAAGAAATCCCAAGAACAAATAAAATAGGGACTTGCCCACCTCAATCGGGCAATATCGCGCCACAAACCGCGCGGGTCCCAAATCGAAAAGACGAAATCAGGCTCGCCATCTTCAGCCGGCGGGGTCTATGTCACAAACCGCGTAGGTCCTTATTTTCAAAACATCAAAACAGATTCGTCCACTTCTATCGGACGGGGCATCCACCCTTAGCGGACAGGCTCGCCCACCTTCAGCGGGCGGGGTCTGCGTCACTAACCGCGCAGGTCCTTAGTCGCTGCAACGATAACTTTTTCTGGTTTCCCTTTTCCAAAAATCAAAGGATTGGTTTTCCGTTTTTCCAAAAAAGCGACGTGCTGGATTTTCCTTCGTTTTACGTCCTATAAAAACAAGGGAGTTTTCTCGTTTAGCTAACCTTAAAAATGAGAATCTTTTAAAATGTTTTACCTCGTGATTGGGCTTGGCCAGGCCTAGTTATACTTTATAGCTTTGATTTCGAAAACATCTTTAGATACTTCCAATGACAAAGTGAGGGAGTTTTCTATACTATCAGTTAACAAATTCCAATGACACGTGCGGAATGCGTTAACACTTCAAGTGATGACCCTTAAGTCAAATGTTATCACTAGGGGGCTCGTGAGACCCTCGCAAAATAGGTCACATACACCATGGCTTGTATGACGCACTCCATCTAGTACTTTGACCATCGTCTCATCTCGATACTCAGTCAAAGTGGGGGCTAACTGTAGACACCTACTTTTGTCCCCATTCCCGAAAGGGAAGGTTCGATGATGAGAACATAAATCTCCACTTGGCAACGCATCTCCTGTAAAATAACGAATCCCAATCACCCTTTCATTTCAGCCAAAACTGCTATTTATAGAAACCTGCTAAGAATAGTAACTGCCGTAAAAGATAGTTGTTAAAAGTGGCAAAGTCATAAAAGATAGAAACCTGTAAGAATTAGGTGTTGCACTCCAACATAAATCCTAAAAGAGATAGAATTTGCATTCCTGGTATAATTTGAAGATTAGAGTCACATATGAACTAAATTCCTAACGAACCTAGAGTTCGTAACGGGCCCAGACGCATTCCGTCATAAGTTAATACGCACTAAAAGACTCGGATAAATCTCAAAAGCTCCGTATTCTAAGAGTCCAAATCTGACAAAGAACTCGGCCCAGATCCCATTTTCAACGCCTGGATCTGGGCGTCGAAATCTTCGGCGCCCAGCCCTGGGCGCTGAAAATGCATGGGGCCGTTTTATCTCAGGATTCTTTTTGGATCCGTATCTTAAAATCTATCTTTCCACATACCCTTTTCCTATAAATACAACCTCAAAACCGGCGTGAAGAGAACACACAATTCCACAACCTGAGTATTGACTCTAGCCTTAAGCCTAGCCTCACGCTGTGAAATTGATCCGGCGTTCTGTCGCAATACACCCAAAAGTCGAACAGAACGCATCCTGCCCCTTGTAGCTGATGAATTAAGCCTAAATACTGGAACATTGCTTGGAAACCCGAGATTCGTTAAATAAAAGGAGAAATAGCAAAGCCAAGTGGTTAGTTTTCTGAGAATCGTAACGCACCTCTCATGAGTGTGTTGTAATGTGTCCCTCATATGATTTAATCGCTTTCATCACCCTTTTATAAAATTGTCAAACTATTAACTTGATTGATCTATCACGCCTAATAAGATAATACCTTGGACAATTGAATTATCATGCTAGGTAACTTAAATCAATCTAAATAAGATAATCACGATCGATTTAGTGTTATGTGTTGCATATTGCTAAAATCAATTCAGAATAGTTTAATAGTTTAACGCATGTCCCTTCAATTATTTATGCTGAGCTAGTAAGGATAACCTGCCTCTGGAGTTATCGATGAGCACTCCTCTCGGTAGTTACAGTCCCCCGAACTCTCAATCTCTGCCCTGCGAGTGTACGTTGAGCGATCCCCACACCAGGGATCACAAGGGAACCTATGGCCGTCGTGGTCGAACATAATTGCACTCCCTTTATATCACGATAACCGGGTTTTGTCAGTTTTTCTCATTGTCGTTAAAAACTGAATGGCGACTCCTATATTACTAGTCGATTGGGTGTAAACTCACAAGGTATCCAATTACACTTGATCTGACAATCTCACGCCCACGAGGGATGAGGTCACGCATCAGCCTCGTGCTTTTTCGACCCCCTCACAGACTCCATTTCTGAAAATCAAGTCTAGGGTCTGGTTGATTTGCCGAATGGGTCTTCAAATTGAAGAGAGACAAATATGGAATTATATACATATACAAATCTAGATTGGTAGCAAAAGGTTACAGACAAGTTCACAACGTTGACTGCGATAAAACCTTTTCTCCAGTTGCAATGCTTAAGTCTATTCGGATAATCCTTTCGATTGCCGCATTTCATGACTATGAAATATTGCAAATGGATGTCAAAGTTGCTTTCTTGAATGGTGTTATTGAAGAGACTGTGTTTATGACGCAGCCGAAGGGTTTTGTTGATCTAAAGAATCAAGGAAAGGTATGCAAGCTTAAGAAATCCATTTATGGATTAAAGCAAGCATCTAGGAGTTGGAACATATGATTTGATGAAGCAGTCAATGAATTTGGCTTCATCATGAATCGGGATGAATCTTGTGTATACAAGAAATTTAGTGGGAGTTAAACTACATTCCTAGTCTTGTATGTTGACGACATACTACTTATTGGAAACGAAAATCCTATCCTGGAGTCTTTAAAGACTTGGATTGGAAAGTTTTTCTCAATGAAGGCATTAGGAGAGGCACAATACATACTGGGCATCAAGATCTATAGGGATAGATCTAAGAGGATGATTGAACTAAGCCAAAGCACTTACATTGACAAAGTGCTAGCTAGGTTCAATATAATGGAAGCCAAGAGAGGACATCTACCCATGTCACGTTGCATATATCTAAGCAAGACTCAGTGTCCCAAGACATCCAATGAGCTTAGAAAGATGAGTAAGATTGCATATGCTTGTGCTATTGGATCTATCATGTATACTATTATTTGTACAAGGCCAGATGTTTCGTTCGCACTCAGTGCAACGAGCAGGTACCAGTCAGACCCAGGAGAGGCGCATTGGGCTGCTGCCAATAATATCTTAAAGTACTTGAAAAGGACAAAGGATCAAATTCTGGTCTATAGTGGTACATATGAGTTGATTGTTAAGGGATATACGGACGCAAGCTTTCAAATCGACATATATGATTTAAGATCACAGTCTGGTTTTGTGTTCTTCCTTAATGGCGGAGCAGTAAGCTGGAAAAGTCCTAAGCAAAGCACTATTTCAGATTCTACAACTGAAGCGGAGTACATTGCTGCCTCAGAAGCAGCAAACGGAGCCGTTTGGATTTAGAAGTTCATTGAAGAACTTGGGGTTGTCCCCTCCACAAAGGGACCAAAGGATTTATATTGCGATACTGGTGGAGCTATTGCACAAGCAAAGGAGCCTGGGAGCCACCAGAAGTCCAAGCACGTACTGCGGCAATTTCACAAACTTCGAGAAATCGTTGAAGGAAAAGAAATCGAGACTCACAAGGTTGGAAATGACGACAACGTTGGGGATCCATTGACTAGACCGTTGCCACAAGTGAAACACAACGCACATGTAGCAACCATGGGAATCAAGCATGTTGGAGAATGGCTTTGATTTTCTATGTTTTGTTTTAGAACATTTGTTCGATCTACCATTAAAAAAATTGGTTTAACCATTTCATTTTTATGAAATTATTTATTTCATATTCATTTAATTTTGGTTTAGTATTAAATGATAAAAGTCCAAGTGATTCAAAACATTCCAATGGGATGTCAAGAAAGATTCTTCGACAAAGAAACACCCATAAGTCAACTTGAATATTTAAGTCACAAAAGGATCCTTAATCCAGGTCATTAAAAGGTTGGGCGACCCATGACTAATAAATATTAGATTGCAAGAAGATTTATAGATCATTTTGTTGAACTAGATGGACATGGTATGTCAGAAATGTTTTGCATAGATAGTTGTGGATCTCGTATCCGATTGCCCATGAGAACACTTAAAGAGATTAAAGTCATGTCATAAGTTGCTCTCATAAATAGTGATTAGAATCATTCCTTAAAACATGAGTAATTATGGTTACTCGTTTGAAGATTTCGCTTTGACGATCGCTAACGGCGCACCGTAAAAGGAGATTATAAAAGCAGTATTTAGGTGTATTATGAATCAAAAAGTGAGTATTCTTAGATTACAAGATTACAAGATATGGTGTTGTTGTGTAACAAGGCCTCTTGGAGAGTTAGATACTGTGAAAATGCATGGCCGTGCTCAGAATGGTTAAGGCTTAACCTTCTATAAAAGTTTAACAATTGAACTCACAAATCCAAGAAACACTTCTTGACCTAATAAGGATGGCTTTGATGTTACCTTAGGTTCAGCAAGTAACACTAAGTGACAAAGAATGCGAATATACACTTGTCTGAAGGACAAGTGGGAGATTGAAGGAAATGTGCCCTTCACCCAATGTACATTAGTCTAAGACCAAGGTTCAGATTAGTTACGAATAATTAATTCAGTAAGATCAATTGATCGGAACAGCTAGCTGGAGAAATGTTTCCGATCAGTGAGTTCTAATCCTTATTAGGCTCACAACTTACTCTTTACTGAACCTACAAGGTCACACTAGTGACAAGAAACATAACGCCGGATTAAATTAATTTGAAATTCATTTAATGGTTTTTCGGGAAATTAGTTTAGAAAACATAATTATACGATTTAACATTGGATCGTGAAATCGTATATCATATTGCGTATATTCGTAAGCTAGGCGAAACGAATAATCGTATCGCATGACATTAGATCGTGAACTACAATACGATAAATAAATAGTCGAAGGATAATTTCATCGCAAAACCAAAGCAACCCATGAGCCGAGCGCATGAAGCGCAAGGCCCATGGGCGCAGCGCGCAAGCGGGTGATGCTGGCCCATGGCCTTGATTCCTAGGCTCGCGCGCGGAAGTTCAGCAGCAGCAATGTTGTGGCTCGCGGCCCTGGCTTCGTGTTGTTTGGTTGCTTGGGCCGAGCTGGCCGGTGGAAGCCCTATGGTTTTGGCCGGGTCGGCTTTGTGTAAATAATAGGTTATTTTAATAACCTATACACTATGTTTTTCCATTTAACTGATTTTTTCATTCTAACCCTAGAGAGAGTATGAGAACCCTAATTATCATTCTGCCTCCATTAGAGTATTCTTTTCAAAAGTCTAAAAAACCTTGATTAAGATCTAAGCTATCAATCATCAAGGCGGATTTGCACTGTCGGTGAACCAAGTGCAGGAACTACGACTGGAGTTCTTGTTTGTGTTCGTAGACATAAGAGGAAAATACGCTACAAACTTATGTATTGCGTAATTTGCAATTTATACATATTTCTTGGCTTTGGGGTTATTCCGCTATCATGTTATGTATGTAACTGTAAATCCCTAAAATGGTTATATCTTGAAATGTCTTTCTGTAATGGACCAACTAAATGATGTATTATTATTTTTGAATTAATAATTTTTTTGTGAAATACCGTTGCTCTTTTCGTGGGAAGTAAATAGTGTAGGATTAATGGTTATTTGCGGTATACGAAGGGCAAAGTGGCCCGAAATTTTTTCGCCAGGAATAACTGCGGAATAGAATATTCTGGCCCGTGTCTTCAGTGTGCTAGAATTTTCTAGCGCTTGACTTTATGCGCTAAAAAATTTTAGCGTTGTACTTCTTTAAATACGAGCACCAAGAGAAATTTCGCCATTTTTGTGTTTGCTGCTACTGTTGCTTCTTTTTCGATTTTCTCTCTCGGTTCTTGATCATTTCTGCTCAAAATTTGTTGTTTGTTTCACCAAAATAATTCCAAAGTTGTCCTAAACCATCAATATGTAAGTATGTTCGTTTTTAACTTGAGTTTTGGCTCAATTATGAGTAAATTTTGGGATTGGATTATGCTCAAATTGAATTGGGATTTCTTGATTTTGCCCCAATTTCTTACAATTTTGTACTTTTATGTGATGTTTATAACATGTGTAAGTGCCTCAGCATGTTAAATTTTGTAATTACATTGTTTTTAGGTAATTTTGGGCTTGCTCAAAATTAGCCCCCAAGTGTGCCTACGAATTGGTATTGGGACACAATGTAGGTGTTCTTGGTGTGCTCCTTGCGGTTTACATGGTTTATGGATGATAGGGAATGCACAAATTTTGTATTCGACGTTTTTACGGTCAATTTTGTATGTATGCGTTTACTACCAATTTTCGAACTCTAATAGCATGCCCATACTTAAGGAATAAAATTGTTTGATATCACTAGCTTGTTGTGAATCTTTGAATGCTCGAAATGTTTAAAATAGTATGTGGTATTTGCTGGGTTTAAGGGGTATGATGCCTTATAATTTTCGTGTTTCCTTGCAAAATTAGCATGTCGGGTGAGCGTACATCCTCTTCCGAGGAGGGGGACGCTTTAGACTACGTAGTAGCGCCCAATACATGCCCCTCGACCGATGGGGCGTGAGCCTACATGTCATGCTACTAGAGCTTCCCGGAGGGTTGCTGGCAGTACTTCTACTTCTCAGGCAGTGACTGCCGGAGGAGGCGAGTCGGACCCTGAGGAGGAGCCAGCTTGGTTGGGTCCGCTCGAGTTTGATGGAGTCGGCCTCCATTATGATTTGGGGCACCATGTGGTGTCTCGAGTCCGGGTTGGTAGAGCAGAGACAGACACTGCTTGTCTGTGTTTTGGTGGGTCCATATTTCATGTCCTTTTGGACAAGCTAGATAGGAGGATACGGAGGATAGTGGAGGCTTGCCCGCTATATCAGACCGTGCTGGTCATTAGGGAGTTGGTGTGCCCTAATGCTTCTAGGCAGTTTCTGCAGTTTATTATGGAGTGGTGGTGGGATATTACCAACACTTTCCACTTTCCTTGGGGTGAAATGATTATTACCCCTGAGGACTACACTTCTCTCACTGGTCTGTCCTTCATGGGTACTTCGGTTTTCCTCCCTAAGGACAATGAGTTGCCTTCGGAGAGTATGGTTACAGAGTGCATCGGTGTGGAGCTGGCCGCTCGGGTGAAAAGATATGGAGGAAAGGGGATGCCTTACTCCTTATTGGTGACAAAATTGTCAGAGTGCCGCCCCTCTAGTGCTTCTTCGGAGTTATATGCCTGCATATTCTATTTGTTGTTCCTGAGTTCGACGATTTTGTCGAACCGTTCTGAAAGTGTGACCCGTGGCTGATTCCGTTAGTGCGGAATCCTTCTGAGATGGGTTCGTTTTGCTGGGGTGAGCGAGCTTATTCGAACTTGATCAGCCACATGAGTCTAGCTGTGAGAGTCCTTGACAGTACTGATAGGAGGATGACTTCTATCTTTCTATGCGCTCTACCGTGACTTATTGAGGTACGTTCTTCATTTGTTAGTTGTTTTAGGAATGCTAAATAGATGGAAGGTTATATCCCAGTCTTTTCATACTGTCATACTTTTTCTTTTGCAGCTATGGCCTTTCGAGCGCTTGCCGTTTTTTGCTCCTCGACATTGCAGGCAGGATAGGGGCTACCCCCATAGCCAACTTTTGGGGTGAGCCGGGAAGAAGAAGAAGAGGCCTACCATGTCGAGGTTTAGAGACAAGATTATGACAGTGCATCCTGATTTGGTAAGTATGGCTGATTTTTTTTTTTTTTTTTTATACTGACTCATTTTATGCGAGTTTCCTGATCTGTTTGTGTTTATTGACTTTGACTAACAGGTGGGTTGGTCCTGGTTGGAGCATCTGGGTAACACGGAGGAGTTGGCGGAGGCTCGACGCTAGTCTCTGTGTCGGATCCTATATCAGGGTCCGAGAGGTCCGGCCTGGTTCCTTGTGGAGCGAGTGCTCCGACAGTGATACGCCTTACGCGGTTGCCTCAGTCGCCCCCGACCAGAAAAATGCGCCCTATGGGTGTGACTCCTAACCGTCGTGCGGCGCTGCGACATGGTGTAACTGCGGGCCAACTGGTGGTTGTGGATGCAAGCTATTCGGACTTCATCAGGACCAGATCTTGCTTCCTTCGATCGTCGAGGTACGTGTAATCCTTGATTTTGTTGATATGCACGTGTTTTGTTTTATTGTGTTTTGACTTAATAGGTTGTTCATATTGCAGCCTGAGCCTACTAAGCATGACGGTTGGGTGCCGCGTGACTGTCTTATCAGCTATACTACATAGGGAAGCTCTAGGATGACAGAGGAGGTTCCTACTGTTTTTAATGTGCAAGGTTTTCATCCTCTGGTCCGCGAGGGTACCCGTCTGGTATAGGTTTACTTACTTAGTAGTTTGTAGAAATTTTATTTATTTGTATGCTCGTTAATGCGTTTAGCTCTTTTCGGATATCCGTTAGTCTAGTGAACATGGTAGTGAGGGTGGTTAACCGGGTGAAGGGCGCATTAGCAACGACTCGGGCGGCTATTTCTTGTCGTACCCCGGGTTCGACTTAGGTAGCGTACCTGATCATTTTATGTTTAGCTACTAGTGGTTGTTCGTATTCTGACATGTTATCTGTATTTTGCAGGCTGGGGCGCCAAAGGCCCCTGAACAGGAGCCGGCGCGGGCTACTCGGAGAGACCCCCATTCCTTTGAGGGTGGTCGTGTCGTCTCGGGCCCACAGGCTAGGCCTCGTATGTGTGACGTTTGGTCGGGTGAGAGGTCCCAACGACAGCAGGTGGAGCCTAGGAGGAGTCATGTTGGTTCGTTTGGTGTGCTGGTGTCTCAGATGGGTTGGCAGCCCCCGCCTTTTCAATCGTTCCAGGCTAGTTGGCAGCCTCAACCGTTTCAGCAGCCGTCACAGCATGGGTGGAAACCACCGCTATTCGACACCAGATGGATGCCCAAGAAGACTACTCAGTCGCAGCCTTAGTCTGTTGGAGAGTCGTAGAGTTGGAGGTCCTCTCCGTTTGATGCCTTATTTATCGGCGAGGGTCCGAGTAGAGGTGCTCCGAATGACGAGGATGAGCCCTTATCCCCATGGGTTTAGTGAGCCCCAAGCTTAGATTATTCACATGTATTAGTTGACCATGTATTGTTTTTCGTTTTGGTATTCGCACTTTGTCAGACATTTGCATATATTTAGCTCCTTTTTTATCTTGTCTGTTTGGGCATTGAATCCATTTTGCAAAAAATATGGTCATTTTTCCAGTTCCTTGCTTTAATCGGAGGTATTTCCTTTCTTGAAGGTATACCGACTCTCTTAAAAATAAAAAAAGCATAAAAGAAAAAGACACATTTCAAGTTTCAGGGTCAACAACCGTTTTCAGAGTCATATTCGAATTGAAAATTTTTATTCAGAAATCGAATCCGAGTAGAATTACAAATCCTATGAAAGAGATCGAATCTTAACTGTCTTGGAATAGCTGATTACGTCATAGTTTACATTGGATCAAGAAATATATTAGAAATCAAATTCTTGTAGAACCCGTATTAGCCTAGAGAGATTGCTGGGAACTGAACCACAAGCGCCAGTATTTTCTAGAGCACCACTCTCGATCACTAGAATTTTCTGGGGCACTAAACTAAGCGCTATAAATTTTCTACCACTGGTTTCCCTATCTTAGCAGAAATAAAAATTATGCATCTGTTTCAAACTGTCTCGAATTCGTCTTGGGGTAGCTATAAATAAAGGCCCATAATGCTCGTTAATCTTCATCCCGCATTGTTGTTGATTGTTTAAGTATTTCCTGAGTCTTTATTGCTTTTGATTTCCATCATGTCGACCCCCGTTCCCTTTGCTTACTTGAAATCTGCTGTTAGCAAGTGGCTCCATTCACTTACCCCAACCGAAAAGATATTGCTAAAAAAATATGCTTTAGATGCTTTCTTAGGTTTACAACAAATAAAAATCGACTTTAATTTTATTCATGCTGCCCTGAATTTTTGGGATCCCGACCATCGCGTGTTTGTTTTCCGTAATAGTGAGATTGTCCCCTTGCCTGAAGAATTTGCTGCTATCTTTGGCTATCCTGTTAATGCACTTTATGCTACTCCTAGTACTGTTGACGAGAGAAGGAAAATGATGGGGAAATTCCTTGGCTTGACTGATGATGCGGTTAATGAGATGTTAATTGGGGATATTGTTGATCTGTCAATGCTCAATAATTTTTTAGGATCTCTAATGTTAATATAACTGAACAAAAGCGTAGCGTTAGGGATCTTTGCTTCTTTTTGTTGAACTGTTATTTATTCTATAACAATGACAGTATATTTGGAGATTTAAAGTTAATGCCAATTGTTAGTCTGATGGAAGGTCGGTAATCTATGATGCCCATGGTCGTTGCCGAGACTATACTTTGTGCGGATGCGCTGAAGAAGAATGCAAAGTTCGAGACCTTTGGTTGCAGTCCTCTGTTGTTGCAGGTAATCAGCCGTAGCGTAATTGTATGCACGTTTTATACATATATTTTTTTTTTTTGTAAAAACTGCTTACTGCTGGATGAGCGTTAGAAAATTGTGGCGCATAAAACTACGCGCTGCAATTTTATAGCGCTGATGTTGCTGGAAAATATTTCAGATGCTGGGAGAGACCATCGCACCAGTGTGAAGCGCTAGAATATTCTTGCGCTTCCCCCTTGTGTGCTAGAATTTTCCAGCGCTTATTTCCTTTTGCTCGTTTTGTTCGCGTTTTAATTATGCGATTTATTTGCGAGTGTCGTACGACTGATTCATGTTTTGTTTCCTCAGATTTGGCTCATGGAGCGGCTAAGACTCTTGGAGTCCCCATCTGATCTTAGGACTTAATGTCCCACTGCTTTGGGTAACAGAAAATATCTGCACCACGGAGAGAATGAGGCCGAGTGGACCTCCTACTTTACTCACTGTCTTTGTTCTATTCAGTGGGTGATCCAGTGCTGGGGTCTACAATCAATGATAGGTGGGGGCGAATGTATTGTTTTCACAAGACTTGTAGGGTTGACTCATCCCACCTATTTGTTTCCGTACCGGGTTATAAGGGTACGGTATGCGGCAGACTATCCCTTTTTCGGATACCACTCCACTAAGCACAACTTTTTCCCGCGGCACCGCACCCTAGGGTGGGCGGTATACTATGATAGTCTGCCCCGTTGGGATGTTACCGAGGAACCGAATATTGCCTTGCTGATAATTAAAAGCTTTGGATGAGTTCAAATGATGTTGAGGAGAGGACTAAGGCTCGTAATGTTGAACCGAATAAGATGTCGCAGTCGCGAAATAGGCCTAACTATGAGTGGGAAATGGTTTCAAGACCTCGTGATGCTAGTGCTAGACCTCAGAGGAGGCAGATAGACTGGAAGTGCAAAACTTATCATCCTTATGCTGATACTAGGTCTCCCAGGAAGCCTGTTGAGCGTAGTGTTGTTGTGCCCAAGAAGGCTATGGCAATAGACCAGGTTAAGGGTCGTCGTCGTGAAAAAGGTAAAAAGCAGGCGTGGACTAAGAAGACTCATGTTCCTAAAAGTGTAGCAGTCGAAACCCCTAGTGTTAGTGCACCTGTTGAAGTAGTGGTATCTCTTGGTGCGTTGATTGACATAGATGCTGAGAAGATGATTGAGACCTTGGCGTCCATGGAAGTAGGTCTACCTAAGCCAAATGCTTCTATGGATCTTGATGTGGTGGTGGTGAAAGAGTCCGTTAGTGTAAATCAAGCGTGTGCCGACCTTCACGCAAAGCTTTGTGTGGTGATGCTGAAGAGTTAGAATAGTGCTCTAGGTCGTACATGGGGTTCTTATGCCACTTTTTATTTTTGCTTTAGTTTTAATGTAGTACTTTTCCCTTGTTTTCCCTTTTGTATTTTTATTTAAGCTCATAATGCGAGTATTTAAACTTTTAATTTTAATAAAGTATTTTTGATTGAGTAATCTTATAAGCCTATGTTTTTTGCAAATTATTTGAACCGAATCCATTTTTAGGATTTCCTACGTATCTTCCCTAAGTAAACTTAGTTTAGAATCAGGTCGCGCATAGTTCTGGCTAGAGTAATTTCTAGCGGCTAAATTTGAGCGAATAAGCTTGAGTGAGACATTATTCGTTTTGAACTTAGCTAAAATTTATTACACGAAAAAAAAACAAGAACTAGAAGAACTGGAATTACGGTACATATATACCCCCCAAGTGTTCGGAGTTTTTCTGTGAAGGTGGAGAAAAAGTTCGAGACACTTAAGTTTGTGCGCCAAAAAATTCTAGCGCTCTAAGAGTAGTTGCGCGCATAATTCGTGTTGTTTTCTGTGTACGTAATTTGCAATTTTGGTCGTGCACTAGAGGATTTTAAACTATAATTAAGTATGCTTTGCTAAGTTTTTGGGTCTGGAACGCGAAATACTTAATTACCCATTAATTGATTTTTTATTTGTGACTTAAGACGGTTTTGTGAGTGGTGCTCGTATGGGCAAGATGTTGGTATTTATATATAAATATCGGGCGAGTGCGTGTCCGCTATTTCTTAAAGATGATTGTTTATTTATTATTTTTTCACCGCTTGTCCATTCACACCAAATGAATGTCTGCTTAATAATTATCCGTCTTAAGTTACTTACGGCTTGACTGAGTGAGTTTCCGTGCATTGGGCCTAAAGTGGGCCCTTATTTTATTCGCAAAGTTTTTTCTTAATTTTTGTTCTTTGTCATATAATGTGGACTCAAAGGTGTTGGCATTTATTGAAATTTTAAAAAAAAAACAGACAAAGGAAAATGAAAGTGTATCAATCTAAAGTTACCTGGGAACTTCTTCCAGGATGTTTTTAAAGCAAACTAAATGGGCCTAGGTGACAGCTACCCTGGGCTTATATTAGACCCGGGGTTATGGCTGTGGTGCAGGTTCATTTGCGAGTGATTTGGGTCCCTCTCCGATGGTCATTTCAAAATTGACTCCCTTCGTGTTGGTCCATGTGATAGTTTGGCGCTAGCCACGGTCGAATTGTCCCGCCGGGGTCGGGGAAGGAGAGATTAATTTGGCAGGACCAAATTCCCCGTGTTGTAGAGCTAGAGTCTTCGGATAGGTTCCTTTCTAACCCGAACAGTACCCCAAAGGCGTGCTGGTTTAGGCATTCGTTGTCTAACGTGTCACAGTCAGGAGAAGTTTTCGTCCTGAGTGTGATTGCTTTTGGCCCTGATAGGTCACAGCAGGCATGGCTCGAGCCATGATTAGGAACTAAATTTTTGCAGATAGTTGTTCCTCGATGGTAGCCATTTACTTGACGGAGTCTTGGAATGGCGAAAAAAGAGAGCGATATGAATTATTATTTCTGCAATCATGATAGTGATTCTAGGGTGGAGGATTTGAAATAGTTAATTGTTGACCTTTAACCCGGCGCCAAGCAGTGGAACCGGTCCTATGTATAAGACAACTATTTCAGGATGACAGTTTTTTTTTGGACAGAATTTCGGTACTGATTCGAAATGATTTAATTTTCATAAAAGTGATTTTTGAAAATGTAGCTTAGGTGAACGTCAAAACTATTTTAGCCTGAATGGTGTTATGCCAAACATAAGTGTTATTTAGAAGACCAATAACTTATTTTACGAATCGTTTTTAGTCAACAATATTTAGAAGCTATTGACAAGAACTAGACCCTTAAGAGCCAGAATATTCTAGTGCTCAGAAGAGCAGCGCTGGAATATTCTAGCGCAGACTTGTTGTGCGCTAGTTATTTCTTGCGCTTACAAGTTCTTTTGAGGTTTGTTCGTGTAGTTGGTTTTTGGTCAGTCGGAATCGCCAACAACTTTAATTTCACTGTTCTAAGCCCTTTGTTTGAGCGTCTGTGCACTCAAACATTCAACATTCCGGCACGATAATGAATTCGTGCGTACTAGCCTTTGGGGATTGATTCGTAAATGCTAATTTTGGTTAAGATTTCCATGACTGTACTCGATTGATCTTAATTTCGTGAAAATACCTTTGGTGCAGTTTCGAATATGCGCATTTTGTATGGTGGGTATTTTTGAGCCAGACTTAAGTAATGCTTTTAAGGCACAAGCGTTTTTTAGTCTTATGGATGAGATGCACGAATATCCAACTTTAACTTTTTTTAGCTCCTGATTTACTGACTTTAATTACAAGGAATAAGCAGGGCGAGCGATGAAATATAATAGCCCTGCTGTAAACATCACTAATAATTTGTTGCGCGCAAAGCAAAGGCGCTGTTATTTTCCGGCGCCTTTCCGCGTTTGCTTTATTATTCCCTTGCGGTATGCCGCTACAATTTTCTGGCGCTCGTCAGAGGCGCACTGGAATTTTGTAACGCTGCTCTCTTAAGCACTGCTATATTTCGAGCGCTTATTCCAGGGCTGCGGAATGTGTAGTTCCGATTGTACAATTTGTAGGTTTTAATCACCTTTTGATATTTTCAAGCGTTTTTGTTGACTTTAATGACGTTGTTGACCTTAAACTCTATGTCTGGTTAGTTAGTTCACATAGCACATAAGATTTGTACACGAAACTAGCATTAAGAATGGATATCAGATACAGATGTGCATTTAGTTTTATGCTGAGCCTCTAAAGTATGATAGGTTGAGTGTTAAAAGTGTACCAAGTCTATCGACAATTCCCCAATAGGCCTTTGTAAAAGTACCCTGGTTCATGAACGACATCAAAGCCTATCCGGTATACACTGGAGTGGCATACACCGAGAATGGACCTAGGAGATAAACGGTTTGATTTGGGTGGGTTTGATACATTAGGAATGTGCCGAGTTGACAACATTCGAAGTGCGTGCACCCACCGGGGCTTATAGGTGTCCTTATTCCCAACTTCTGAAATGTAACATGCCAAGGTAGCCAAGATTGTAATGCGGTTCTATCGCGATCTTTCGTCACATTGAATATTCAGGTCATCCCAACTTAATAAGGAAAAAAAAGCGGCGTAGCGTTCAATTTCTGCTATACGGCTTCCTCACCGACGAACTACTTGCACAAATTATTTCAATATTGTGCCCAGAGGAGTCGCAACTGTGAGGGGGTCAGAAAATAGGACAGGCATAAGAAAATGGCCCGAACGACTTTCCCTTCGGGAGGTGGAAATCATATCAAGTAAATAGGAACTAACTGTTGGCGTCAGCCTCTTTTTACTAGTATATAGGAGTCGCCATTCAGTTTTACAACTACATTGAATAAAACTGACAAAACCCGTTTATCGTTATTTGTCCGAAGGGCAAACATATTTGACTCATAGCGGCCATAGGTTCCCTTGTGATCCCTATTATGGAGATCGCTCAACGTACATGCAGCGAAGTAGAGATTGAAAGTTCGGGGGACGTTTACTAACACATGGGAGTGCCCAACTTTAGCCCATGCGGCGGTCCTTACTAATTCGACGTGACGACAAAAGGGACATGCGTAATACTACATTACTAATCTGAGTTGGTTTTAATGCACAAGTAATTAACTAACGAGCGTCAAAATAGTGATTTAGATTAATTAAAGGTGCTTAGCAATACTAGTTTGTCGAGAGATTATCTTATTAGGTGTGAGTAATATAGCAGATGAAGTGAACATATTTATAGAGGTGATGAAAGCAATAAAATATAGTCAGATTACAGTATAGGGTAGGCTATACTGCGGATCTCAGGAACACTAACCACTTGTCTTTGCTAGCCTTCCTTTTTTGTTTCCAAATTCCTGGTAACTACTAACTGACTGTAGGGTGGGATTCTTCCAAAGTTTAGACTTAGGATTTGGCCAGAGCTTCGGTATGATTAGGGCTGGTTAGAGAGATTATACGGGCAGGGTCTACTTAGCAGTGTGTTAATACGACAGACAGTTTGCAGATATGGACGGTTTGAAGCTTCGGTCAATAATCAAGCTTTTTAGGTGTTTGGTAATTCATAATTGGTGTCGTTTCCAGATTTCAGAGGATCACATTTATAGTGTAACAGGTCGAAATAGGATAGACGTTTGAAGAGATTGAATTTCACTGTAAGTTAACTAGCAGAGCTATAATATTTTAGGGCACTCATTTTGTGCGTTGGATTTTTCTAATGCATATAAGGTATGCGCCAGATGAGTCATTGACAGCTGTCTTGAAATCTTATCTTGGTCGTGATTGGGTGAGAACCAAACTGTAGCGCCTAAATATTCTTGCGCTCTCTTTGGTGCGCTGGAAAAATGTAGAACTGGCATGCCAAGCACTAGAAATATCTGACGTTGGTGTTTCACTTCTACTTTATCAAACTTTTCCGGTTTTATTCCAACTTTTTATCTCATTCACGGTTTTATCTCCTTTAAGAATACTAGCTAGAGTGCAACTCTTGTATTTTCTTATCAAGTATCAATCGTACTGCAATGCAATCACTTGAAATCTATCTTATACAGTTACTATTCTGGGTAGGGGTTAAGCATGACAAATACTAAATAGCAGTAACTAAAAATAGAAATATGGCTTTTGGGATTGTTAGTCAGTCAAAGGTCGTTCGTCGCATACTTAGAAAGGCATAGACAAGCAGTTTGGTTCATCATCGAACCCACCGCTTCGGCCCTAGGGACAAATGTTGGCGTCTACAAAAGGCACTACCTATAACTCTATAGGAAAGAAAAAAAATAAGTATAGATCCTATATAAGCATGAAAATAAAATATAATACTCCATAGAAATCTATTTAAATTTGAAGTGCTTCTTTATAAGATAGAAAATTACAGCTTTGGACATACAATGAAAAAGTAGAATTGTTGACCAATTGCAATGTTGCTTCCTTCAACCATGGTCATTACGGGATAGAGCTAGAAACCACTAATACACAAGACATACAAGGGAACGTAACATCAAACTAGTTTAAAACAGTTCACCGCCTTTACAACTGAAATGGTGTAATTCCTTATCGGAGGACTCAAGATATTAGGTAAAACTCTTATTTTATAAAGTCCCGTTTGGGAAGACACGGCGAAGCAGATGGCCTTGATCCAAGTTTGTCCTATAAAACACGACCACAACCTGGTCACTCGGCATCATGGACTCCGGAGGATCGAAAGGAACCAGCTGAGATACAGAACTATGTTGAATAGCAACTCGCTCACCCAGGTACCACATAGGGCGGTAAAGCCCCGGGATCAACACCCTCCTCCTAGTCAGGAAATTAGCACGAATTGCCGACTCAAGCATAGGTACCCCCTCAAATAGGCAAAACGCCACCTGCAAAGCAACAAATTCAGTTGGCATACAATAGATGGCAAGGTTCAAAACTCTTCAAATATAATCATACCTCCTCAATGGGTATAATCCGCAAAGTCTTGTAGAATGTCTGCATGGTATCCTGAGTGCGCTCCGCTACCCGCCAAGAAGCTGCAAACGGGTAAGATGCACCATGAGGGCGAGCAGGAACCAAGCTGGGGAAATTCTCATATGCCCAAATCTAAAAAACAAATAAAAGTTCAATCAAGCCTACAAATACAAAATGCAAAGTACAAAGGGATTCATCAATACCTCCAACACTCTCCATAAGGCAACCATGGCAATCGGGTAAGAAAAGGCAGTCCATGAAGCATTCTTCATCTCATGCAAAAGGTGGTCATACGTCAAGCTCCCCCAATTGAGTCCAGAAACAGATCTCAAATCCCTCAAAGGCTCCAAGTAGCGTACCAATAGGTGACTGTTCCTACAAGGTACAATCATCCGACAAACGAGCACTAGCAGGAAGATGCGCACCCTCTATTTTGTGGTTTCTCCAAGCAACTCAATACCAGCCAGAATATGCGACAAGAGGCATGAGTTACCTTCTCGCTGCAATATCCCTTCAACAGGCCCTAGTAAATCTCTAACACCCGGACTGCCCCACTTCAAGTTTTGGTTAAATACAACCTTCCTCTAAGAAAAAGGGAGTCCACTTATCATGGAAAAATCAAGAGGGGTGATCGTAATCTCCCTCCAGCGCATGTGGAATGAGTTGGTAGTCTCCCACCACCACTCCAAAAGCACCCTTGTCCTGGCCTTGACGCCAGTGACATCCTCAAAACCTTAGACCGTGTCCCAGAACGGGGTAAAGCCCGACTGCTCCCACAGGACCCTTGTATCCTTATGAGCCTGGATATGCCTGAAAGACCTCGCAAGCTCTCTCCGAGACCAGAATACACGGATACCCGTTGTGAGGGGGTCGAAAAAGCGCGAGGCTAATGCGTGACCTTGTCCCTCGTGGGTGTGACGATTCTTTTTATTCAATCAAGTGTAATTGGATTTCCTGTGAGTATACACCCAATTGAGTAGTAATATAGGAGTCGCCATTCAGTTTTTAACGACAATGAGAAAAACTGACAAAACCCGGTTATAGTGACATAAAGGGAGTGCAATTATGTTTGACCACGACGGCCGTAGGTTCCCTTGTGATCCCTGGTGTGGGGATCTCTCAATATACACCCGCAAGGTAGAGATTGAGGGTTCGGGGGACTGTAACTACCGAGAGGAGTAATTCGCTCGTCGATAACTCCAGAGGCAGGATATCCTTACTAGCTCAGCATAAATAATTGAAGGGACATGCGTTAACTATTAAACTAATCTGAATTGATTTTAGCAATATGCAACATATAATACTAATTCGATCGTGATTATCTGATTTAAATAACATTAAGGGACCTAGCATGATAATCCGATTTCCCAAAAATATTATATTTGTTAGGCGTGATAGAACATTCAAATTAGGTTAGTTTAACAGTTCATAAAAAGGGCGAGAAAAGCGGTTAAATCATCGAAAAGGGACACATTACGACGTACCCTTGAGAGGTGCGTCACGGTTCTCAGAAAACTAACCACTTTGACTTTGCTATTTCTCCTTTTTTTTTAACGAATCTCGATTATGGGACATGATACGTTCTGTTCGATTTATGGATCGATTGCGACAGAACGCGTGAACAGTTTCGCAGCGAGAGGCTTAGGCTAAGGGGTTTAGAGTCAATACTCAGAATATATTATGTGTTGTTGTCTGTTTTCACGTCGAAACTAGGGGCCTATTTATAGGGAAGAGTTCATGGAAAGATAGAATTGCAGAGTTCTAATCCGCAAAGAATTAGGAAAAGAAACGTACCCAGGTATTTTCAGCGCCCAGGCCTGGGCGCCGAAGATTTCGGCGCCTAGAGCCAGGCGTTGAAAATAGGGTGTGGGCAATTTTGTTTAGTCAGATTCGGATTCCTAAAATCCGTAGAGTTTAAGATTAATTCGAGTCTTTTAGCGCGTATCAATTTCATGACGGTATGCGTCTGGGCCCGTTACGAACTCTAGGCTCGTTAGGATTTTAATTAATACGTAACTCTTATTTCCGAATCCTATTAGGAATAGGATTCTCGCGGTTTTCTATCTCATTTAGGATTTATGTTGGAATGCAACACCTAATTCTGATAGGTTTCTATCTTTTATGATTTGCCACTTTTAGAATCTACCTTTTACGGCACTTACTATTTTTAGCGGGTTTCCATAAATAGCAGGTTTCGGGTAAAATGGGGAATCGAGATTCGTTTATTTTATAGGAGATGCGTTGTCAAGTGGAGTTTTTATGCTTTCATCATCGAACCTTTCCCTTGCGGGAACGGGGACAAAAGTAGGTGTCTACAGTTAGCCCCCACTTTGACTGAGTCTTGGAGTAAGACAATGGTCAAAGTATTAGATGGAGTGCGTCACACAAGCCATGGTGTATGTGACCTGTTTTGCGAGGGTCTCACGAGCCCCCGAGTGATAACATTTGACTTAAGTGTCATCACTTGAAGTGTCGACATATCCCTTACGTGTCATTGGGATTTGTCAACTGATAGTATAGAAACTTCCTCACTTTGTCATTGGAAGGATCTTAGGATGCGTAGAAACTCCCTCACTTTGTCATTGGGAGTAGCTACAAATGTTTTCGAAATTAAAGTTGTAAAGTGTAATTGGGCCTGGCCAAGCCCAATCACGAGGTAAAACGTTTTTAAAGATTCTCATTTTCAGGGCTAGCTAAACGAGAAAACCCCCTTGTTTTTATAGGACGTAAAACGAAGGAAAATCCAACACATCGCTCTTTTTTGGAAAAACGAAAAACAAATCCTTTAATTTTTGGAAAAAGGGAAAACCAATCCTTTAACTTTCGAAAAAAGGGAAAACCGATCCTTTGATTTTCGGAAAAAGGGAAAACCGATCCTTTGATTTTTTCGGAAAAAGGGAAAACCGATCATTTGATTTTCGGAAAAAGGGAAAACCGATCCTTTGATTTTCGGAAAAAGGGAAAACCGATCCTTTGATTTTCGGAAAAAGGGAAAATCGATCCTTTGATTTTCGGAAAAAGGGAAAACCGATTCTTTGATTTTCGGAAAAAGGGAAAACCGATCCTTTGATTTTCGGAAAAAAGGGAAAACCGATAAAAGTTATCGCTGCAACGACTAAGGACCTGCGCTGTTAGTGACGCAGACCCCGCCCGCTGAAGGTGGGCGAGCTTGTCCGCTGAGGGTGGACCCCCCGTCCGATAGAAGTGGACGAATCTGTTTTGATGTTTTTTTGAAAATAAGGACCTACGCAGTTTGTGACGTAGACCCCGCCGGCTGAAGATGGCGAACCTGTCCGCTGAGGGTGGACCCCCCCGTCCGAGCTGGGCGTTGAAAATGCGAAGGGGGGGGGGCTGGTCTTTAAATTCGCGGACCGTCTCCTTCCTTTCCCATTTCCACCATTTTCGCTCAAACTTCTACACTTCTCTCTACTGATTTTTGCTCGTTTTCTTCACTTTGCTTCACGAGTTCTACTCCAAATTACTTCCCAATCTTCCCAATGTAAGTAATTTTCAATAATTTTGAGCTTTTTTGTCAATTTCAGTATTTTTGTCAAGTATTTTCGTGCATGAAATTGATTTGGGGGTTTTTTATTTTGTGCCCCTTTTCTTCAATTAGATAGTTGGAAATATTCCACATAACATGTTAATTAGTTTGTGCATGTTAATTTTTGCAAGTATGTTGATTTTTGCTGAATTTGGGCATTTTCATGCTAGCCCCCAAGTATACCTACGAATCTAGTATTTTCTTATAATGTAGGTGTTCTTGGTATATTGCTTGCGTTCCTCATAATTCATGAATGACAAATTATGGGAGAATTTTGATTTTGCTGGAGTTAATTTTTACTTAGGGAATTTTGCTAAGTATGAACTTAGTATCATGTTTTTTAGGGAACAAAAATTGTATGACTCCATTTCATGAGTGAAATGCACTCTTTTTAGGGATCGGTATGAGTGCCGATTTTGTCAAAGGTATAATGCCTTGTTGTATTGTTGATCAGCATGTCTGACGAGTCGTTACCCCCTCCTGGTGGCCACGAGGTGCGTGGCATGACGCGTCAGTCGACTGGCCCGGGTCCCCTATGGGTGGGCCCTGAGCTTTACGATGGTCGTGATCTGCACTACGACCTAGATCACCATGTGACTTCCCGCCTTCACGCGAGGAGAGAGACTACGGTTCGCGGCTATGGCGCCGCGACGAGTGAGACCGTTTTTAGCTATCTGAGCTCGGACGCCCAGGCCTTGGTGAGGGCGAGCTCACTGTTTCCGGTGGTTGAGACCTTCTGGGAGATACTGCGGCTCAACATCTCCCTGTCCTTTCTGCGGTCGTTCCTGAGGTGGTGGTGGGATACCACCAACACCTTCCATTTTCCTTGGGGCGAGATGACGATCACTCCTGAGGACTACACAGCTTTGACGGGTTTGACCTTTACAGGGAACCCCGTCCGTCTGAGGTCGGACGGCCCATCGCCGACTGTTGCTGAGGATACCAGGCTCCTGGGCTCGTGGATGGGTAGTAGGTTACCTTCGTACCAGCCCCGTGGGATACCTTTCGCTGACCTGATATGGGCTTTGGAGCACGGGGTAGAGGAGTCGCCTTCGAGACAGACTCGGCTGTTCTACCTCCATTTTATTACTTCCACTTTTCTATCGGGTCCGACTGACACCTTTGACCCGAGGTGGATAGGCATGGTGGAGGACGTGTCTACACTGGGTGACTATCGCTGGGGCAATTTCGGCTATGCGACGCTTGTCGGCCAGATGAGTTTGTCGGTGCCCGTCTCGGACCCAAGTATACGTCACTTTGTGATTACATTAGCGGGAGTGCCGCGTTTGATCGAGGTATGTGCCTAGACTTTCTTTTGTTTTTCTCGCTTTTACCCGGCCCCCTTTTTTTTTACGTTTTATTATCCTTTTCTTTTTGCAGCTGTGGGCCTTTGAGCACTTACCCTGGCTGGCTCCCCGAAAGGGGCGGAGGCCTTTGGAGTTCCCTGCCGGTCGCCGTTGGGGTTGGAAGAAGAAGCTGACAGTGCGTCCACCGCCCGATACCGTGTGGGATCTTATCCGGGACGGGAACCCTGAGCATGTACAGAATCTTATCCTCTATCTCGTATTTCGTCATTTTTTCATTTTCGAGATCTGACTGCGTTTTGTACGAAAACAGGTGGTTTGGACCCCATGGCTCTCTTTTAGGGGTACCCATGCTTCGGTCAGGGAGAGTTATGCCCTGAGCCAGATGCGGGTCTTGCTCGTTGGCCGCCGGGACTCTGTCTGGTACCTGGGAGAGCGGGTACGTATGCAGACGGTCGGGGTTTTTTCGGTGCCCAGGCCTCCGCCTGCGACCATGCTGTCTACTCGCTCGATAGGCGAGTCGTGGAGGGTCCACTCGAGGACTGGTGTGCCGGCCACAGAGTTGGTGATAGAGGGAGCTAGCTATTACCAGTTTATCCAGGATTCTCTTCGTCTCCCGGAGCCTGGCGCTGTAAGTTGCTCCTCTCTTTGTATTGATTTTAGTGTTTTCATGTTCGTGCCCATGTGTTTATGCCTACTGTGTTTTATGCAGGAGGGTCCTGACCCTTTGTTGGGGGGATGGGTGCTTCCCGATGCTCGGATCTCGTATACCGGAGAGAGTGGATCCGAGATTGTGGAGACTTTCCCGGAAGACCGGGTTTTCCATGCTCCGCTCCCTGAGGGAGTAGAGGCGGTATGCACCTTTTATCTGTGTACTCTTCTTTATATTTTTTCTTTCTTTTTTACTGACATTTTTGTTTTAGGTTCCGGCCCGTACGGCCAATGCGATGGTGGGGGTGATCAACCGGTTGAAGTTCGCGTTGGTTCGATCTCGGTCTGCACTTTCCTGCAGGAGCCCCCACTCTATTCGGGTAATGTGCCCTCTCTTTTTTCTTTTGATCCGTACCTTTGGTTTGGCTTTCGGTTATTCACTCTCTTTTTTGTCCCTTTTTGCAGACGGCTACTGGGCGTGCTGGGGCCGACGACGCGGGTCCCTCGGGCGGGGGACACGGTCATCGCGAGAGAGAGAGAGCACGGCACTCGCCCCTACGGCATCGCCGTTCTGACGCGGGGGTGAGTTCTTCCGGGGAGAGGTCCGAGCCGGAGCGTAGGCGGCGTTCCGTGTCGGTGGCCCGAGAGCCTAGCCCCGAGTTGCAGTCGCAACCTCATTTTTGGGGTGACTCTGGCTGGGGTCCCTCATACCACGGGGAGTGGAGTGGATGGACCGGCGAGGCTTGGAGACATGGATCCGATGACGAGTCTTAGGCTTACCTCCTGTTTTATACATATTCATTCTTGTGTTCCGCATGTATATATATATTTTTTGCGATTTTTGGTGCAAGAATGTTTTGAGCCTTCCGTGGGCTTTGTTTTAACATATTATAGCAATATTAGCTTCCTAAACCAACGACGGATTTCGTAAAGGAAAAGACTTTCGTAAAAATAATGAGTTCATATAAGAGTGCACATATATTTTTAGACTAACCGACTACTTGGGGTATTACATATGCATGGTCACTATTTTTTTGTTTTTTGCCGACTCGTGTCATACTTCTTTGTTGGGCTTGTTCTCGGAAACCCTTGTGGCTTTTTAATTTTATTTGGTCTTGCCCGTGCATGGGTTAGGGTAGAGTGCCCTTTGCAATATCTTTTCTTCTTGATGCGTTGCATGACTTTATTATTTTTTAATTTTTTATTGGACCGAATCCTTGAGAAGGATTGCCTACGTATCTTGTCAGAATCAGGTCGCGCGTAGTTCTAGCTTTTTTGAAAAAAAACTTTTTGAAAGGGTGTTCATTACTCGTCTGCTTCCCCCCCAAGTGTTCGTGGTTCTTTTGAGGGTTAGAAAAAGGAGTATGAACACTTTGTAGAAGCGGGAGGGTAGGTGGCAAGAGAGAACGACGCCCGATTTAGGGCGAGGGAAATATCGGCGCCCAGTCCTGGGCGTGAGAAATAACAGCGCCCAGTCCTGGGCGTTGAAGTTTTGTCCTTCGCTTTTTCTACTTTATCGAGTTTTATGTCGTTTGTTTAGAGTAATGCGCAGAATGTTGGCTTATGAGTCTTACTATGTTTATTAGATGCCTTAACTCCGGACCGAATTTTATTAAATATAGTACTTTTTCAATTGGTCTAAGTTCGTGAGGTTAGCGAATTCCGCTCCATCTATGTCGGCTAGTTGGACTGCTCCGCCAGGTAGGATGGTCTTTACAAAATATGGTCCTGTCCACTTAGGCCGGAATTTTCCTCGAGGGTCCGTAGTAGGTGCGCGGACTTCTTTTAAAACAAAATCGCCTTCTTTGATGTTTCGAGGTTTGACTCTTTTGTTGAATTGCCTTGCGATGCGCTTTTGATACACTTGCACGTGATGTAGAGCTCTCAACCTCCGTTCGTCTAAAAGGACGAGTTCGTCGTACCTAGCTTGAACCCAATCAGCTTCGGGTAGCTTGCTTTCTAGGACGATCCGGAGGGAGGGAATTTCCAACTCGACCGGTTGGACTGCTTCCATTCCGTATACCAAGGAGTAGGGTGTTACTCCAATGGAGGTGCGGATTGAGGTTCGATAGCCCCATAATGCGAAGTGTAATTTATTGGGCCAATCCTTATAATTTTCGGCCATTTTTTCGATTATGACTTTAATATTTTTGTTGGCCGCCTCTACCGCGCCGTTCATTTGCGGCCTGTAGGGAGAGGATTTATGGTGTTTGACATGATATTTTTTGAGCAGGTCTTGGACTTCGGCCCTGAAGTGGGAACCTTGGGCACTTATGATTTCATGTGGAACCCCGTATCGACAGAATATGTTCCTTTCTAGGAATCGAGCGACATGTTTGGTTGTTAACTTTGCATAGGAGACTGCCTCTACCCATTTAGTGAAGTAATCAATTGCAACTAAAACGTACTCGTGTCCCCCTACGCCTGTTGGTGTTACCTTGCCGATTATATCTATACCCCAGGTGGAAAAGGGCCATGGAGAAGTGAAGGTGTATAGTTCTGAGGGAGGCAAATGGTTAAGGTTACTGAAGATTTGGCATTTTGGGCAAGTTTTTACAAAGTGATGGCAATCGGTTTCCATAGTGGTCCAATAGTACCCTGAGCGGGATATTTTTCGGGATACCATTTTTCCGTTCATATGGGGTCCGCACACGTCGTTATGGTATTCTTCCATTAGTCTTTGGGCTTGGTTTTGATGGACACAAAGTAACTTGATTCTATTCGGCGTGTATTTGTACAGTTCTCCCAGAATTATGCTATATTGTGAAGCGAGGAGGCGTAGGGCCTTTTGTGCTCGCGGGGAAGTGTTTGGGGGGAATTCCCCACTTGTTTTGTAACGAAGGATGTCCATGTACCATGGCTCTTCTTCGGTGCTTTCAGGTTCGGAGTCTATGGCACAACAATAAGCCGGCTCTTTCCTTCGCTCGACCCGAAGGGTCATTCCGTCCCATTCATTCGGGATGTTGAGCATTGAAGCTAGCTTCGCTAGTGCATCCGCGAATTGGTTGTCGTCTCTTGGCAAGTACGTATACTCGATTTTTTCAAATTGCTCGACTATTTGGTCCAAGTGAGCTTGATATTTTGAGAGACTAGTGCTTCGGACCTTCCATCTTTTGGATATATGGTTGATTATTAGGGAAGAATCCCCGAAGACTTGTAGGTATTTGACTCCGAGGCTAACTGCGGCCTCTAGCCCGACTATGCAGGCCTCGTATTCGGCGGCATTGTTTGTGGCCTCGAAGTCAAGTTTGACGGAAATTGGTATATGGGCTCCTTCGGGACTGACTAGGAGAACTCCGACGCCGCATCCTTTTTGGTTGGACGCGCCATCGAAGTATAGTGTCCAATAGTCGTCTTGTATCATCAGAAGTTCCTCGTCGGGGAGGAGGTAAGCTTCTGGGGTTTCCTCATTCGTGGCATGCTCGGCCAGGAATTCGGCTACCGCTCTTCCTTTGATTGTTTTTTCTGGCATGAATTTTAGGTCGAATTCTGAGAGCATGACTAGCCACCTGGACAGGCGACCACTCAGGGCGGGCTTTTCGAACACGTATTTTAAGGGATCTAGTTGTGACACTATATGAACAGTGTGGGCCAATAGGTAATGTCTGAGTTTTTTGGATGCCAAGACGAGGGCGAGACAGGTTTTCTCAAGTTCTGTGTATCTCGTCTCGTACTGTATGAACTTCTTGCTCAAATAGTAAATGGCCCGCTCGGATCCATGTACACACTATGAGAGCATAGCCCCTGCTGCAGTATCCGTGACGGTTAGGTATAGGCGTAAAGGGATTACAGGAAAAGGCGGGGAGAGGACGGGTGGCTTGCTTAGGTATTCTTTGATTTTATCGAAGGCGGTTTGGCATTGTTCATCCCATTCGGCCTTTTCTTCTTTTCTTAATTTTTTGAATATTGGCTCACAAGTCATAGTAAGCTTGGAAATGAACCTACTAATGTATTGCAGCTTTCCTAGGAAGCCCCTTATCTGCTTTTCAGTTTTTGGTGGGGGCATTTCGGTAATGGCTTTGATCTTAGATGGGTCAATCTCGATTCCTCGCGTACTAACAACATATCCTAGCAATTTTCCCAAGGTTACCCCGAACACGCATTTTTGTGGATTTAGTCTCATGTTATATTTCAAGATTCGGGTGAAGAATTTTTTAAGTGCCGGGAGGTGACCGTGCCGGTCTTTAGATTTGACGATCATGTCGTCCACGTAGACCTCGATTTCTTTATGTATCATGTCATGGAGTAACGTGGTGGCTGTTCTTTGATAGGTGGCCCCCGCGTTTTTCAAACCAAAAGGCATTACAGTGTAACAATATGTTCCCCAAGGGGTAATGAAAGTTTTTTTTTCCATGTCTTCTTCTGCCATGAGTATTTGGTTATATCCGGCGTACCCGTCCATAAAGGAGAGGAGCGCGTGTTCTGCGGTATTGTCTACTAGTATGTCAATGTGAGGTAGGGGAAAGTCATCTTTAGGACTGGCTTTGTTGAGGTCTCGAAAGTCTACGCACATTCGCACTCGTCCATCTTTTTTAGCTACAGGGACAATATTGGCCACCCATTCTGGGTAGTTGGAGACTTTTATAAAGCCGGCGTCTAATTGTTTAGTGACTTCTTCTTTTATTTTCAAGGCTATCTCTGGTTTGAGCCGCCGGAGCTTTTGTTTTACTGGCGTCATTTTGGGATCTAGCGGAATTTTATGCTCAGCGATTTCTCGATCTATTCCCGGCATGTCTTTGTAGGACCAAGCAAAGACACCCTCGAATTCCCGCAAAGTGGAGATTAGATCGGCTTTTTCAGTGGGAGTTAAGGTTAGGCCAATTTTAACAATTTTAGGATTTTCTTCTGTTCCAATATTTACCAATTCTGTGTCCTCAATTATAGGAGTTTTGATTTCTTGTTCATTTACAGCTTTTATTAGTTCGGTATATTCCTCTTCTGGCTCTTTTTCGTGCTCATTAGTGGCGAGACATTCTGCATTATTACTCTGATTTTTAAGCGGCACATACTCAAAAGTTTTGTTTATCTTATTAAAGTCATGAAGCATTACATCAAAAAGATCTCCCGGAGTAGAGATTTCCGGGTCTAAACTATTTTTGGGAGGGGTTACAATTTTGCTAGGTTCGGACTCGGATTCAGACTCTAATTCTTCGTACATCGGACCCTCTCCCGCAGATATCTTGAACTTCATCCCACGAGCATTAGTCCATTTGAAAGTCTTGCGCCACCCTCGTTGGATTTGTTCATCTTTTGAGGGTGATGGAACGATCAATTTAGTAGGATCGAACACTTCATCTTGGAGAGCTAGTGCCATAATTTCTGTTTCTTTCTTCGCTCTTTTCTTTTCTAACCCAAACAATAGCCCGAAAGCATGTGAGTTGGGGAGCGTTTTTGGCATAGCATGGTTCTTTAGGACGAGTGGCCTTTGAGAACGTAAAGGGTCGTGTCCCAGAGCATGCATCTCTTGGGTTTGTGCGACCTCTAAGTACAGATGTTCGGGATATGCTTCTTCCATCGCGTTTCTTGATGGCTATCACGGGCAAGTACTCAGGGGCCCTGCACTATTGTTGTGGAGTAGGAGACACATTAGTTTGTTTCGTGAGTCGGTTTTTTAGGCATTCTATGGCTACCCTTAAGTCGGACTAGTATATTTAGACTGTTATGTGTGCACTTTGAACGCTTTATGTTTTTGAAAATCTCTGCCCGTGTGACATTCATGATTATTTGCATGGTCGACTTTTAGTGTCGAGCATTACCGTCGTAGGAGGCCTAACAACGACGCAAAGAGTTATTAGTTTTTCGCGAGTCGCTTTTGAAATCGAGTGCTTTTCTTACGCCCTCGTAGCAATTCTTTTTTATGAATAATTTTTGCTACGTATTTTCCTTTCGTGCGGGCACCGAAGCTGCTGCGCCTGACCAGACGGCCAAGCAGCAACTTCAGCGCCCAGCTAGGGGCGTGAGAAATTCTGGCGCCCAGCCAGGGGCGTTGAAAATGCGTCCCCGGCTGGTTCTCGTTTTCTGTCTTCTGTTTATGCGACTTCGACTTGCGTGCTTGCCTAATAACGTCCTTTACGCGTAACAGCGTTTGTGGGATTCGTTACAGGCCATCCCGAGCGTCGCTTATTTTGTGGCGATCATTCGGGTTAGCGGAACACGTGTTTCGGTATAACTCTTTGGCAAATTAGTCTATGAATGTTTGGTCAGTTTTTAAGGTCGTTGGTTTTCTAGAATAGTTTGTCACACACAATCACATATTTCGCTACACATAACTACATTACAAACATGGATTTGAAAATTAAATATGCCATGTAGTTTATGATAGGCTTCTATGGGTAGTTTGTCTGCGCCTGGCTTGGTACCGCTTCTATCGTAGATCCAACACATGCCCCGGTCGAGGTAGTGTCTTCAACAGACGAATTTCGCTCAAGAGGCCAACCCGCAAGTGCAAGCCAAGGGGGCATGCAGGCGAGAGGGACCTAATGGGCGAGCGATTGGGTTCGGGATAGGTGTACTACCTGCGCAAGTACCGAGTGGGAAACATGCGCGGCGTATGCACCCCCCTATTGGCGAAAAAAGGTATCCTTAGTCCCAACTCCCGACGGAGCCGAGATTCGTTATGATGTTCTGCCCGTTCACATTAATATGCTGATTTTCTGGTCGTCCCAACTTGATGGGGAAATAAACGCGGGGTAGGATCGTTTCACCCTTCGGCTATTTTGATTACCTACAAGCACGAGTATTTCCTTCACCATCCCCAGTGGAGTCGACATTGTGAGGGGGTCGAAAAAGCGCGAGGCTAATGCGTGACCTTGTCCCTCGTGGGTGTGACGATTCTTTTTATTCAATCAAGTGTAATTGGATTTCCTGTGAGTATACACCCAATTGACTAGTAATATAGGAGTCGCCATTCAGTTTTTAACGACAATGAGAAAAACTGACAAAACCCGGTTATCGTGACATAAAGGGAGTGCAATTATGTTTGACCACGACGGCCGTAGGTTACCTTGTGATCCCTGGTGTGGGGATCTCTCAATATACACCCGCAAGGTAGAGATTGAGGGTTCGGGGGACTGTAACTACCGAGAGGAGTAATTCGCTCGTCGATAACTCCAGAGGCAGGATATCCTTACTAGCTCAGCATAAATAATTGAAGGGACATGCGTTAACTATTAAACTAATCTGAATTGATTTTAGCAATATGCAACATATAATACTAATTCGATCGTGATTATCTGATTTAAATAACATTAAGGGACCTAGCATGATAATCCGATTTCCCAAAAATATTATATTTGTTAGGCGTGATAGAACATTCAAATTAGGTTAGTTTAACAGTTCATAAAAAGGGCGAGGAAAGCGGTTAAATCATCGAAAAGGGACACATTACGACGTACCCTTGAGAGGTGCGTCACGGTTCTCAGAAAACTAACCACTTTGACTTTGCTATTTCTCCTTTTTTTTTAACGAATCTCGATTATGGGACAGGATACGTTCTGTTCGATTTATGGATCGATTGCGACAGAACGCGTGAACAGTTTCGCAGCGAGAGGCTTAGGCTAAGGGGTTTAGAGTCAATACTCAGAATATATTATGTGTTGTTGTCTGTTTTCACGTCGAAACTAGGGGCCTATTTATAGGGAAGAGTTCGTGGAAAGATAGAATTGCAGAGTTCTAATCCGCAAAGAATTAGGAAAAGAAACGTACCCAGGTATTTTCAGCGCCCAGAGCCAGATTTCGGCGCCCAGAGCCAGGCGTTGAAAATAGGGTCTGGGCAATTTTGTTTAGTCAGATTCGGATTCCTAAAATCCGTAGAGTTTGAGATTAATTCGAGTCTTTTAGCGCGTATCAATTTCATGACGGAATGCGTCTGGGCCCGTTACGAACTCTAGGCTCCTTAGGATTTTAATTAATACGTAACTCTTATTTCCGAATCCTATTAGGAATAGGATTCTCGCGGTTTTCTATCTCATTTAGGATTTATGTTGGAATGCAACACCTAATTCTGACAGGTTTCTATCTTTTATGATTTGCCACTTTTAGAAGCTACCTTTTACGGCAGTTACTATTTTTAGCGGGTTTCCATAAATAGCAGGTTTCGGGTAAAGGGGGGAATCGAGATTCGTTTATTTTATAGGAGATGCGTTGTCAAGTGGAGTTTTTATGCTTTCATCATCGAACCTTTCCCTTGCGGGAACGGGGACAAAAGTAGGTGTCTACACCCGTAGCCTCGGTCTACGAACAAGGACAAGTCAATACAAATAAGCATGATCAAAAGGGGAAAAAGAAAATCTAGGCAAAATACAATAATTATACCACGCCCATAGATGGCAGATGAGACAAGTGATGAATCCAGTTGAAAACCAAATCTTCCGGCCTCCAGCCACTATTGTCAAAGGCAGTTTTCTCTTGTTGGACCAAACCACCAACCTCTACATCCTCCAGCTCCCCAACTTCCACATCGGAGGCATCGTCCTCGACAGCTCAACTTGGATAGCTCTCGACAATATTCCTCCGAGTACGACGAAGAGGCATACTAAAATATTCAAGTACAAAGTCAACGTTTAATATTGCGGGACTATCTCCTACAAAGTTCCTAAGACCAATATCCCCAGTGGCCTTACAAGTACAGCCATGGATCCTCATACAAATGTTCAAATTCTACACCAACGTCTAGGATATCCGTGCCTAAACAGTTGTTCCGAGTCTACATCAACGCCTAGGCTATCTAAACTCTTCAAGACTCCTCAAGGTTTATTTCCAAAAAACAACCACCCAGGGCCCACGTACAAGATTCCTACAGGAGTATATCAAGAAAGGCATCTACGAATTCCCTATACGAAATTCAAATATAAAGTACGAAATTTCAAGTCCCAAGTTCCAAAAAGTTCATGTTCAAAGATGGCTACCAAGCAATTTCCAATACAAGTACAAAAACCTAGCACCTACTACCATCAATGAGCCAACATTCAAAAATACAAGATACCATCACCCCCCTTTCCAATATACCTATCCTGTAGGTGTGGGTGGTCTCCTACCAAAAGTGGTCAAAATTTTAACGTTTCCCAATTCTACACACAAATTCAAGAGCCCTTCATCATATATACCCAAGGGAGCAACATTTCTAGGCCTCATACATACAAAAGCAATTCAAAATACAAGAAAATATCCTACACATGCACCTAAGGTAATTTCAAAAGCAAACTTGAAATACTTACATTGGTTGAGGTAGGGGAAGCAAAGAACAAACCTCGAGCAAGAGCAAGAACACGAGCAAAATTTGAGAAGCAAATGAGCAAGAGTGAGCAAGTCAGCTCACGGAGGAGGGGCTATATATACACCAGCCCTGCGCCAGACGTTGGGCCGGCGCTAGGCGCTTGCGTGCCACTGTTGGCGCATGAGGGAATATCCGCACGGTCCTTCGTACTGCTTATACGTACTTTGTTGCTACGATTTTCTGCGCCAAGCATCAAACATCAAATTAAGATTCTTTTCCAACAAATGCGGTATACGTCTATTTCGGCTACAACAACATATAAGTATATCAAGTATCCAAGCTCCAAAAAATATGCATGATTGGTCAAGGCACTCCTAACGGACTTATGCTCCGGGATAGTAAAAAAATATTGTGCTCCAATGCTCTTGTCCCCAGCGGAAACTTTAAAAATCACTCCCTATTGAATCAAGTCGGGTAAAACTCAGACGGCATACTCATAACTCAAAATTCAAAATTTTGAGATCAAGCCGGGAAAAACTCAAACGGCTTATTCAACATTCAAAATTCAAAATTTTCTATGCCAAGCTCCGTCTCAAGCTAGGGTCGGGGACGTTCAAACAGTAAAAAGTCGAGTTGTCAAAACCAACCTGAGGTAGACTCGACCTTTTTCCTAACGCTTGTATTATGCAGGTACCCACAAGCAAAGAATGGTCTCAATTGCAGAACATCTTGAACGTTCTCCTTCCTATTTCAAATACTTTGACTTTCGCTTTCCTTGCAGAACGCTCAGTCAAAGTGGGGGCTTCTGTAGACACCAAATTTGTGTCTCCCCTTTAGGAACGATGAAGAAACCATTAGCCAAGCGCCAAGATTGGTAAAACTTCGAGTGGAAGTCCCAATTGCTAAAATATTCCAAGTCCAAAATCCAAAAACCAATCCCCAAGTCAGTTCCCAATCCTGAACTTGGTACAAAATTCAATTCCTAAACACAAATTCAAAATTACAAATACAAACTCTCAAAACGGACCCCTCCATTGGTCTCCGAGCCATATTTCTAGTCAAAATGACACTAAGCAATCCGAATTCGGGCGCCGACCCACAAAACCGAGCATCCCGGGCACCGACCAATAAAACTGGATTCAAACTGTACAAATGTTCAAGAGGTTTGCGTCTAAAAACAAGCAAATCAACCTCCTTAAGCAAGCCTCCCCCACTATAATACAAAAAGGTACAACGTGCCAATAACGCGCCTCAAAAGGATGGTGTCATCGTCCTTTTTTTTCAGCGTCTACTACCATCAGATCCCAGCTCAGCACCAGCACCTGGCGTCATCGCTAGTGGAAAAAGGGTCATTTGCATCGCACTTTTAAGCACATTTGCGTCGCACATCGTGCGTGGCAAAAGCTCTCGACGCAAATGACTAAAAGTCATTTGCGTCGCACATTTGTGCGACGCAAATGAACCTTATTTGCGTCGCACAATTAGCTAATGTGCGACGCAAATAACTTTTCAGGCATGGTGCTGAAAAGTCATTTGCAACGCACATTAGCTAAATGTGCGACGCAAATGACTTTTCAATATGTTAAAAAAAATGTCATTTGCAACGCACATTAGCTAAATGTGCGACGCAAATGACTTTTCAAAAATGTCATTTGCAACGCACATTAGCTAAATGTGCGACGCAAATGACTTTTCAATATGTTAAAAAAATGTCATTTGCAACGCACATTAGCTAAATGTGCGACGCAAATGACTTTTGGATATTCTAAAAAAAATGAGCTGCTGATTTTATTTAATCCATAGATTAAATAAAATAAGCAGCTTTCCGTACTAGTATATTCAGAGCATAAAAATAAAAGTAAACTAGGTGAAAATTTTGACAATATTTCCTTTGTAATTTGACCCTCCCCAATACCGGGAATGTTATAATACATTAATATATACCTGTCAAAACAGTTTACAACCCAATAAAAGGCAAATTCACCATAGATCAACCAACATGTTGATAACCTAACTACACTTTAAACATAAAAGTTTAAGTAAATATCTCTATCCTGGATATAAAAATGGAAGATGTTAGAAATCAAATCTATGACAAATCAAGATATGACTTTCAATACAAAGATGGGATGCATTACCAACGGTGATAGTCACAGTTAAGGCAGAGAACTTCAAGAAAGTCCAGCAACTGGTGAAAATAAACACTCTTTAGGCTGGCTTGGTTTTGTTCTTGTTTCAACTGGCTGCTGCCAGAATTGCTGCTTTCTACTTCTGCCAGAACTGCTGCTGCTGCTTCTAGCTTGTAATCGATAACTGTTGTTGCCAGAACACCTGCTGCTGCTGCTGCTGCTGCTGAAGCTATGTTCACCAGTGCTCGGACGCTCAAGGGATGAAAGATGTCACCCAATGGATGACCGAACCAGGCAGAGTCGGCCAGCAGATAATTGACGGCCTTAGAAGGATTACATGAGCTGTACTTTGGTTGCAAACCATCTCCATGGTGTCGCACCCCGATGCTGCTCCATGCCACCCTATTCCACAACATGCTCCTCTTGTTTCCTTGATGCCTACCACCCAAAAATTCACATACCATCACTACCAACATCACAACAGAATCAGCTTAGAGACATAATTATGCATATATAACTGCATAAGTAACACTAAGTATTGTACAACATTATAACCAGCATTGTTACAAGATCATAGGTTAAAAACAGTTCCACCAATGTAATGTAATGAAAGTGCTTACCATAGTGTTTAGGGTTGGACAAGATACGCATGAAGCCTTGGTAAACATCACAGAACACAAACTGGGCATCAGAGAGCTCCAAAGGTCAGTTATGTGATCCAACAAAAGCTGATTATGTTGCGAAATATACTGATTGATCTCATTGACACAACCTCTTGTACTTTTAATATTTCTGCCGGAATGAAAGTACCAGTCAACCACCGTCCTAGTAGCTCATTCCATCTGCAAGACACGTGGATGCTTCTTAGCGAGTTTACTGGCTTCAATCTTAACCATTTCCTTGTATTCTTAGCGAGTTTACTGGCTTCAAACCCTAGCTTCTTCTTGCTCCGGCCATCTTTCTCTTCTTTTCCTCAAGTAGAGACAAAAGGTAGTCAAGATCCTTCAGAGACACGTCAGTGCCCTGTCTACATATTATAGATTATTCAAAGAGTGAACTCCAATTTAAAAAGCGATAAATCACTATTAAAACATCCAACTCCACAGAGTTTCTGACAACGATTGTAACTAATAAGTAATTCCAAATTGCCACAGAAAGAAAGGTCGTGTAGAAACTTTAATCACCAAAAGGAGCATATGCCAAGACAACTGCTCCGAGTCCACTTCATAACTACGAAATTTATACATTGGTTACATGTCTAATTGCCAAATCACCAGTTTCGTGATCTAATTACCAACAACAATTGAAAATTACAGTGTTCGATCATGTTCAATGCAATGATATGCAAGTGTTCGACAACTATCTTTTGTTAAGTCTTCACAAAATTTGAAGAAAATAAATAAAACAAGAACACAAAAAGGAGAAGCCAACAGAACTAGAGGAAACCTCTGTCAATCCGGGATTGCTTCTACACCTAACACAAACAACTCTTGTATGTTATCTTCAGCATCTACGGAGGTAGTATACGTAATATTCAAGCACATATTACCAAACAGCTTCTGTGGCAACCACATGAAAATCCTTACGGGACCTTAACAACATCTAGTATTTAACATAACAGAAAATAATAGTGAAGCTCTTTACCTGAAAGAAAAATAAAGAAAATAATGCCAAGTTGCCAACGAAAGGGTTTCTTCACAAGTTCCCAATTAAAACATGGAGTACAAAAATGAGAGCAACCGAATTTGGCAAATTGCATTAATATTATCCATACATTTGATGATATAAAAAATATATTGCAGCAAGAGAAATTGCACTTCACCCTCAACATTTTGATTTTTTCAGGAAACCAGACCAATACAAGTCAGAAGACCAATACTACGAGGATATAAGGGTAAAGCTGAAAATTAATTTAAACAACAATCAAAATCATAACACATTTCTCCCAAATACATCCAAATCTCACAAAATAATAGCAATTCCGTGCCTAAAACCTACAGAATAGTAGTCCAATGCCAAAAAAGTAAAATTCTAAACAACGAAATTCTAAGAATTATCAGTGCATTTTTCCGTCAAAAATCAAACGAACTCAAAACCTTAACAGTCAAGAGACAATGCACAATTCAAATTAAAATGAACAATTAAAATTCAATATCCACAAAAATTCAATCTTAATATCAAAATTAAAATTCAATCTTTAAATATACCTAGGAGAGGAGAGAAGACAGTGACCAGGAGCGGAGGAGTGGGCGGCGGCGTGGGCGGCTGCCGTGGAAGGCGGCGTTAACACGGAGCAGCGACACTGATTAGTTTGAGTTGAACGACGCAGGGGAAGAAGAGAACGAGCAGCAGGTTGAAGAGGAGAACGAACAACAAGTTGAACGGCGCAGGGGAAGGAGAGAACGACGCAGAAGGAGGGAAGACGACGGCAGTGAAGCTGGTAAACGGAAGGGTGAAGCCGGTGAGAACGGATGTTTTGGGCTTAACTGGTTTCGATAGATTTAGGTCATTTGGAGCAAGTCAGAATATTGAAGAAAACAATTGCGTCGCAGCTGTGCGTCGCAGCTTTATTAAACTGCGAGGCAAATGACTCTAAGATGTTCTCAGAGTCATTTGCGTCGCAGATTAATAAAACTGCGACGCACTTGATTGATTAAATTGCGTCGCTGTTTTACTAATCTGCGACGCAAATGACTCTGGGAGCATTTTAGAGTCATTTGCCTCGCTGTTTAATAAAGCTGCGACGCAAATGACTAAATTTTATGCTAAAATTTATCATTTGCGTCACATGTTTAGATTGGCGATGCAAATGCAGCGATGCAATTAAACGTTTTTGCACTAGTGATCCTTTTGTCGGCTTTTCAGCCGCATTTCTATATAAACCCTCATTTTCCAGCATTGGGGACAGAAAATAAAAAATGGACCACAACGTCGTAATGCCAAAATAATTCTATAATTAATAAGTCCTCTCAAAATCCTAAAAAATCTAAAAATACAAGTTCTTCTAATACCTTGCAATTGGGAAATCACCTTGGAGAAATCAATCTAGCCTACTTAGGTAATCCGAGGCCCTTCTAATCTACTATTTTTCTAATCTAGTTGCTAATTTCTAAAAGCCAAGGATGTTCATATGATATGATGTTCATACTCATTTGAACTAGGTTATGTGATAAAGGGGTAATCTTTGAGGGGATTTTATACTTGAAACCCCGCTCAAATGATCTTCCAAACCCCATTTCAAGTTCATAATTCAATCTTTATGCATTATTTTCTATAAAACTTGGTTAAGAAAGTGAGGTTTTCATGATTGTAAATACTCCTTCTATCAACCATGACTCAAGTTTTCAAAAAGCTTCAATCTTTATACAAGTTCTATGATATTTAAAGAAGTGCAACGGCTTCTTTAAGTCATAACACATAAATCATTTAACTTCATGTACAGATGCCATTTTTAAAGTTCAAATATTCGATGATGTTTTATTGGGAACCATTTCCCTTCAAACTAGAATCAAATACAAGTATGGAGCTTTCAAAAGGTGGAGCCTTTACATAAAATCTTGGCCTTTGAGAATAAAAACCTCCCAATTTCATTATTCAAGATCTATATTCAAGTTCTATTTAAATATTCAATATACAAAATCGATGATACTTTTTAATGAGCAACTCATTTTAAAGTGAGATTGTTTTACACGATTGGATTTGATGGGGAGCCAAATAACTTTTGAGCAAGTGTTCCTCAATCGAATTTTCAATATTCAAGTTACGCAATTTCTATCATACAAGTCCAATGTTTTATTGCTTATTTATTGCTTATTTGAATTCCGCACCTTTAAACATTGCAACTTTCAATTTTTCACTTACTATTTATGCAACTTTACTTGTCTAGTCCTTCTAGGCAATGTGGTTTACACCTAGTCCTTTTTCTAAGTGTTGTATAATCTTTACTAACTCCGAACTTTAAATTTATGTTGTGATGATGCTTTACTTGTTTATTGCTTTCATCACCTTGAAGGAAATAATGCCCTTGATCCAAGTATGCATTTAATGCAAAGTCTAATAAATGCGGTTCAGTATTAATTAACAAGTTAATAAATTCAGTGAGATCAAGTGAACTGAATGCCTAGCTAGAGGCCGCTTCAGTTCAAGTGGAATTAATAATATTAATCCACAACTTACTCTTGACTAAAACCGTAGGGTCACACAAATAGTACGTGAACGGATCAAGTATCTAAGTGAATATATTATTCATCAAGTACTCCATTTATGAACATTCGGAAACAACGGATCTCGGTTCCAATGGGAGCTGAAATCGTCAAAAAGCAAAATAAAGAATACTCCGAAAATGATGATATTGCTGGAAACGGAAATATGGTTCATGACGGAAATATAAATATTATCCAAGTCGAAGATGTTGCCGGAAACGGAAACATGGCTCGCATCGGAAAATATTATAGGAAATATAAATATTGCCGGAATCGGAAATATTGCCGGAAACGGAAATATTACCGGAATCGGAAATATTGTCGGAAAAGGAAATTATTTATGGAATCGGAAATATTAACCGAAACGTTAATATTTGTTCGAAACGGAAATGAATTCCGGAATCAGAAAACGAATCGGAAGCTCGACGAGCGACAAGCCGACAAGCGAGTATGCCCATCGCTCTACAAGCAAGGCAGCACCATGGGCCGCGCCCTGCGAGCAAGGCAGCAGCCATTGGCCGCACCAAGCTACAAGCAAGGCAGAAGCTTTGAGCAAGGCAGCTGCCATGGGCCGCGCCAAGCTGCAAGCAATGCAGCAGCTCATGGGCCGCGCCAAACCTGCGGCAAGGCAGCACCTCATGTGCTGCGCGCAGCCACCGAGCATCGAGTGCAAGGCCTACCGAGGCGAGGGCCACAGCGCCCTGGGCCTAGGCAGCACGCACACCAACGTGGCTCGTTGTGGCTGCGTTGGGTTGTTTCGTCTTGGGCTCAAAGAAATATCCAATTGCTTGATTCCCAAGTAACCTTGGATTAAGTATTCCTAGTCTTACTAGAATTAAAATAATTAAGAGTTAAATTAATATTGCAATTCTAATTTAATAAAATTTCAATCCTAGAAGGGTTGGTAATTCTATTCCTAGCAAGACTCGAATTCCTTATTTCCTACACTAAAAATATGAGGCTAGGTCCTCATAATTATACACATCAATTGAATTTAAATCATATTCTTTATTCCCATTGTGTTCAAGGGAGAACAGAATACAAGCCTAACCTGAATACATAAAACCTTAAGTAAAATCCTAGTTGGTTAAACCTAAGGCGGATCCGAACGTGTTGTGGAATTTCTACGGAGGGGCGACGTTTGGGGCTCTAAAGACTTGTTCTTGTTCGGTTCGGGAGCAGCTAGGGAAGGCACGCATCACATTATATGTCACCTAAATTATGCTAATTTACTATGTGGCAATTAATTTGGATTCTGGCTTTATGGTTTTTCCGCATGAATTATATTGTTGTATTATTCATAACCTAACAGTGGTATCATGAGCCTCTAATTAATTCGATATTCAATTATAGTTAACATGTATTAAATTTTGCAATGAATTAAAGGGGTGATTAATTTCGCGAATGTAATTGATTGCAAATTCTTATGATCATTTTATTATATGTTCGCAGGATTTTTCGGCAGTTTTGTCAATAATGGTCGAAATTTTATGTTTTTATAGAGAATTTTGCATGTAAACGACGTTTTAAAATTTTGATAAAAATCAGAGCTTTGACGCCGAAACCAAAAATCCCAAATTCGAAGCCTAACTATGACTTTTTAGAGGTTTTCGTTTTTCGAATGCAAAATTTGTAATTTGTATGATGTTAAATTAAATATTTGCGAATCTTGTATGTAAATCTTGAATCCATGATTGACATACTGTATATGTTTCACAATTTTAAGGTCTAATTTTGTTAATTATACAACCTAATTTGTAATTATAATTAATTTGTTGAATTTCAAATAATTTAGAATTTGTTTTGATTTTCATAATTAATTGATAATTTAATTAGGATCCTATGATTAAAAACCACCATAAAATTTATAAAAATTGAAAAGTTTTAAAATTTTATGACCTAGATTTTAATTCCTAAGAAAATATGTAATCGGGAATTAATTTGAATAATAAATTTTTGATTTTTCGCCTAAATTTAGTGAAATTATTATGGATTATTAATTTGTCGTTAAATTTAAATATAAAAGTTTTTATTTTTATAAATCGTTCACAAACTTGCACGCACGAAGCAATGGAAGCTAAGTGTTACCCTTAAGGGGTGTTGCATAGTGCGGGCATGCACTAGGCAGCGAGCAAGCACGAGCACGCGCGCGCGGGCACGGGCTTGTGCGGTGTGTTTTTTGCAATGTGATCGAGCAAGGCGACAAGCGTCAAAGCGCAAGGCAAGAGGCAGGGCAACAACACAACGAGCAAGGGAGCTCGCGCGTCGTTGCGCCAAGCCCCCTGCCCATCGCACAGCAGCAAGCACAGCGTGGGATGTTGCGCTGCTCGCTGTGATGCGTCACTCGGCCAACGACAAGCAGGCCATGGGTGCTGCACTTGTGCACGCGGCCCATAGGCGCTGCGGTGTGGCTTGCTTAGGCGAGGCGTGGGTTTTGGCCTACGGCCTTGCCTTGGCACATTGGGTCGTTTATGTGATTTTCGGTTAAGCGTCGATTTTAATTAAATTTCATAATTTTAATTTTTCTCGGAATTTAATTTTGATTAATTTAAGTATTATAAATTATTTTATACTAATGATTTTAATAAAATTAAAACCTTGGTAAAATTATAATTAATTAATTTTAATCAACTAAAAATAATATTGAGGGATTTAAAAATTATTTTATATGAGCTTTAAATTTTAATTAAATTTGTAAGTTTCCGGTTGGATTAGGAAATACAATTTTATGTTTAAAACTTGTAAAGCATGTAAATTCTTGGTTTTGGTGGGAGCTTTTAGTCATTAAGCTCTTGATTAGGTCTTTATTCCTTTAAAACAACTCGATTAAAACTAATAAGGTTGAATAATTTGCAGATTGTTGGAACCTTAATTAGTTGCTGCAAATGTTTATGTGATGCATGATTTTTCTACTAACTTGCTATGTGGGCCATTCATTGATAAATGAATGGATGAATGGTATATTGTAAATGTACTGTTTTGCAGGTTATGGAAAGTGACTAGTATGGCCCAAATAGGATAGTAAATATGGTCTGCGTACCATTAATTTGAATGTAAAATTGGTCTTATGCACCAAAGTTTGTACCACCAAATAGTTGTTATTAGTTTTAATTCTAGCATATCCTATTTGAAGAAAATGGCGCCTCCCATGGTGAAATTCAAGACGGAGTTTCCAATCCATTTTCAAGACGGATTTTGAAGTTGAAGCTTCAAGATGAAGTCGGGCCATACTAGATCACATTTAAATCTTATGCATGCTTTAAGTTATTTATTGCTTTAAATATGTCTTAATAATGCATGAGATTATGGCTTGATTATGTTGCATGATTAAGGATTTTAGTTCACTTAAAATCTAACCAATATAGTAGAGCCTTAAGTTCCAAACTTTAAAAATTGAGTTAAAAGGTGCCATTCCAAAATACCGCTTACTTGGACAACCTTTACATCAATCTTAATAATAGTTTTCCGCCATAGTGAGGTGTTACTTGGTGATTCTAAAGGGGTAAGGTACACAAAGAATTGTGAGTACATGTTAGTTTTGGTAAAACTCAACGATATAAGTAAGGAGTCCTTTTATGTCGTGGAAAATGAGATAGGTTTACAATAAGTTCTTAGACGTACCTATCAACCAAGAGTAGCTTCTAGACTATTAGCAAAGGATTTGCTTACCTAAAATATTTTAGAATTTAGTCAGAATACATAATGTGCTTAATTCTTTAATGATTTAAGGATCTTGGATTCATTTTATTCACACCTGTCGGAACACAAAAACTTGAATAAAATGCTTAATAAATATTTAATTATGCATGTATGTTAGAACTTAAGTTTATTAAGAGAAATTATGAATGGTTATTTATTTATTTATTCTTTTCAATTGTAGTTTTAACTATGGAAAACAACAATCAAAACATCATCAAGGGTTCTGAACTTATGATCAAGTTGAACCTAACAAATTTTCTTAAATGGCAAGATAAGCTAGTTGAAGTAGTGAACCTCAATGGAATTGAGTATGCACTGTTCTACCCCATTCCAAGATATTATGCAAGAGACATGACTCCTGAAAGACACGCCGCATGGGAAGCGGATCTCAACAAAGTCATGAGTCTCGTGCTGAGCAACATCCCTGACGATTGGCACAGAAGGTTTGTAGCTTACGAACCATATATGCTTCTCGGGCATCTAAGGGATATCTGTCGTGGAAGCACGGAAGAAAGAGACCTTAATGTCCATGAATTGATTGAATCAATGAAAGGGCTAAAGGTTGATCTTCATAATAGATGTTTTAGGCAAGAAGTCCAAGAAACACTTGCTCAAGTCCTTCGCTCTAAACAAAGAGTTGGTAAACCACTTAGGGATCATGTGAACTACATGTTATCATTGTTTGATCACTTGAGTCTGCTAGGTTCACCAATAAGTGAAAGAATCATTGTCTCCATCTTACTCAATTAACTTTATGAAGGTTTTAGACACTTCAGGCAGTACTACATGAGTGAACCAAGAGAAGAAACAATCGGTGAGTTTATTCGGCTAGTCAAAAATGCTGAAATAGTACTCGACTGTGAAGCCAAAGATTTACTCAAGGCTAAAGGGAGACCTTTCAAGAAAGGTGGAAAGTCCAAGGGAAATGTTGAGTCAGTTCCCAGAAAGAAGACAGAGCAGGACAAGTCCACATCAAGATGTCTTTATTGTGATGGAATTGGCCATTACAAAAGAGAATGTCCCAAATATAAGGAAGATCAGAAGAACGGAACTGTCATTCCATCTTCAGGTATTTTCGTTATAGTGTATACTTGCAAATTCAACTTCTTAATTATTAGATACAGGTTGTGGCTCACACTTATGTTCTGAATCACGGGGACTAGAAAAAGTAGATGGTTAAGCACGGGTGAAGTCGACCTACGAGCGGGAAATAGAGGAATGATTGCTGCATTAGCTGTAGGAACTTATTATTTGTCGTTGCCCTCTTGGCTAGTTTTGGAACTGGAAGAGTGTTTCCATGTTCCAAGTCTTACTGAAAACATCTTTTCTATTTCTTGCTTAGATGCTAAGGGATTTATCTTTTTAATAAAAGACAATAGTTGCTCGTTTTATTTTAAAGAGATGTTTTATGGATCTGCTAAATTAGTCAATGGACTTTATGTGCTAGATAATGACAAACAAGTTTATAACATAAATACCAACAAGGCCAAAAAGAATGATTCAGATCTCACCTATCTGTGGCATTGTCGATTAGGCCATATTAACATGAAACGCATAGAAAAACTTCAAAAGGAAGGAATTCTAGAACCATTTGACTTAGAGGATTATGGTAAATGCGAATCATGCTTACTTGGCAAAATGACAAAGCAACCTTTCTCTAAAGTTGGAGAAAGAGCAACTGATCTATTGGGTTTAATCCATACAGATGTATGTGGACCAATGAGTTCAAATTCTAGAGGTGGTTTCAGCTACTTTATCACTTTCACTCATGACTTCAGTAGATATGGTTATGTCAACCTAATGAAGCGTAACTCTGAATCCTTTGACAAATTCAAGGATTTTCAGAGTGAAGTAGAGAATCAATTAGGCAAGAAGATTAAAGCACTGCGGTCTGATAGAGGCAGTGAATATCTGAGCTATGAATTTGATGACCATCTGAAAGAAGTGGAATGTTGTCAGAATTGACTCCTCCCGTAAAACCTCAATGGAACGGTGTGTCAGAATGGACGAACAAGACCTTGCTAGACATGGTTCGATCAATGATGGGTCAGGCCCACTTCCAATAGAATTTAGGGGACATGCACTAAACACAGTTGCACTCACACTAATTAGAGCTCCGTCTAAAGATGTTGAAAAGACTCCATTATGTGTCTTTTCTTAAGATTTGGGAATGTGAAGTATACGTCAAACAATTAATTTCAGACAAACTTCAACCGAAATCTGATAAATGTATCCTTGTGGGCTACCCAAAGGAAACAAAGGGGTATTACTTCTACAATACATCTGAGAACAAGGTGTTTGTTGCTCGAGATGGTATCTTTTTGGAAAGAGATCATATTTCCAAAATGACAAGTGGGAGAAAAGTAGAGCTCGAAGAAATTCGAGTCGAACAACAAACTCTAGAGAATGCTCAAGATGACATTCAGGTTGAAACTCATAGATCTTTAGAAGTATCTGGTGAGAATCAAGAACCAACTAGAAATGTAACCCCGCGTAGATCGCAGAGATATAGGTCTCAACCAGAAAGATACATAGGTATTTTCACAAATGAGAGCCATGAAATTCTATTACTATGACGAGCCCTAGCTGTAAGCAGTGGAAAGAAGCTATGACGAACCTGCGACTTACAAACAAGCTATGACGAGCCCTAGCTCTAAGCAGTGGCAAGAATCCATGCAATCTAAATTAGACTCCATGTCTGAAAACCAAGTTTGGGATTTAGTCGATTTGCCAGATGGCTACCAAGCCATGGGAAGCAAATGGGTTTTCAAACTGAAAAAGGACAAGGATGGGAAACTAAAAGTTTTCAAAGCTAGATTGGTTGCATAAGGATACAGGCAAGTCCACGGTGTGGATTATGATGAAACCTTTTCACCAGTTGCAATGCTAAAGTCTATTCGGATAATATTAGCAATCGCTGCATATTACGATTACGAAATATGGCAGATGGCCGGATGTCAAAACCGCTTTCTTAAACGGCGTTTTAACGGAAACTGTGTTTATGGCACAACCTGAGGGTTTTGGGGATCCAAGTAATGCTAAAAAGGTATGCAAGATTAAGAAATCCATTTATGGATTGTAACAAGCAGTTAGTGACTTTGGCTTCGTCAAGAACGAAGACGACTCTTGTGTATACAAGAAAGTCAATGGGAGCAAAACTGCTTTTTTAGTGTTATATGTCGACGACATATTGCTTATCGGAAATGACATTCCTATGTTGAACTCTGTCAAGATTTGGCTTGGGAAATGTTTTTCGATGAAGGATCAATGAGAATCACAATACATACTGAGCATCAAGATCTACAGAGATAGATCTAAAAAGATGATTGGACTTAGTCAAAGCACTTATATCAATAAGGTGCTTGAAAGGTTCAATATGGCTGACTTTAAGCGAGGCTACCTACCCATGTCTCATGGAATGACTCTAAGCAAGACTCAGTGCCCAAAAACACTGGATGAGCGTAGACGAATGAGTGGGATTCCATATGCATCATTGATTGGTTCAATAATGTGTGCTTTAATATGTACACGCCCGGATGTTGCGTATGCACTCAGTGCTACGAGCAGATACCAGTCAGACCCAGAAGAGGCACATTGGACTGCTGCCAAAAATATTCTGAAGTACTTGAAAAGGCACAAAGATGATTTCCTGGTCTATGGTGGAGATGATGAATTAATTGTTAAAGCTATACGGACGCAAGTTTCCAAACCGACAAAGATGATTCAGATCACAGTCTAGGTTTGTCTTCTGCCTCAACGGAGGTGCAGTAAGCTGGAAAAGTGCTAAATAGAGCACCATTGCGGATTCTACAACTGAAGCGGAGTACATTACTATGCATGAAGCAGCAAAGGAAGCTATTTGGCTAAGGAATTTTATAGGTGAAATTGGTATAGTCCCCTCCATTAAAGGACCAGTAGCTCTATATTGTGACAATAATGGAGCTATTGCACCGGCAAAGGAGCCTAGACACCACCAGAGAGTCAAGCATGTACTTCGTAGGTTTCACCTTCTACGAGAGTTCGTGGAAAGAAAAAGAAGTCGAGATAAGCAAGATTGGAACTGACGACAACATCTCAGATCCATTGACTAAACCTCTGCCGCAAGCGAAGCACAACTCGCACAATGCAGCTATGGGAATCAAGCATGTTGGAAAATGGCTTTGATGTCCTAAATAAATGTTTTAAAGTTTTAGAGTTTAATACTTTGTAAAAATATTTTGGTTAACCATTCATATAAATGAATAGAAATTCATTTTTCCATTTAATTTTGTGCTTTATTCAATGATGAGTCCTTTCAATTTAACGATATATTCAAGATAGACTGTCAGGACCAGTCCTGTGACTAAGAAATGCTTATCAAGTGAACTTGAATGTTAAAAGTTGAAAATGGTCCCTGGTCGGAAGTTTTATATAAAGGTGGACGCATAGAAAACGCTAGACGACTAGAATACAAGATGACTAGTAGTTTTGTTTCTTAAACTATGTGGACATGGCAATGTCGCAATCATTTGCATACATACTTACTTAAGAAGATTAGTATCGGACAGACCTATGAAACTTTACTGTAAGAGATGAAAATCTGTCATAAGTAAATTTCATTACATTATTAGACACTAATCCTCAATACCTGAGTGATTTGTGATTACTTGTTTGAGAACTAGTTAGTTTGATGTTGTCAAGCATCGCACCGTAAAAGGAGACTATAACGGCAACGCTCAGGTAATCACCTATCAAACGAAGTCTAACCTCAAGATCACAAAATTGGGATTGTCCTCCCATAAATCGAGATGAGATGCCGAAAGTTGTACAAGGCCACTCAGGGAGCTAGAAACTGAAAAATGCATGGTCGTGCTCAGATGAATCATAGGCTATGATTATCTGTTTATTTGATCAGTTGAACTCTGAAACCGAGAAATACCTCTAGACATAATAAGGATGACTTCTGTTACGTTATGTTCAAGAGCATGCATCAAGCGACAAAGGAATTAGGAAATGCACACTTGTCCCTAAGGACAAGTGGGAGACTGAAGGAAACAATGCCCTTGGTCTAAGTATGCATTTAAAGCAAAGTATAATAAATGCGGTTCAGTATTTATTAACAAGTTAATAAATTCGGTGAGATCAAGTGAACTGAATGCCTAGCTAGAGGCCTCTTCAGTTCAAGTGGAATTAATAATATTAATCCACAACTTACTCTTAACTGAACCCGTAGGGTCACACAAATAGTACGTGAACGGATCAAGTATTTAAGTGAATATATTATTCATTAAGTACTCCATTTGTGAACATTTCGAAAACGATGGATCTCGGTTCCAGTGGGAGCTAAAATCGTCAAAAGGCAAAATAAAGAATACTCCGAAAATGATGATATTGCCGAAAACGGAAATATGGTTCATGACGGTAATATAAATATTATCCAAGTCGTAGATGTTGCCGGAAACGGAAACATGACTCGCATCGGAAAATATCATCGGAAGTAGAAATATGACGGAATTAGAAATATTGCCGGAAACGGAAATATTACCGGAATCGGAAATATTATTGGAAAAGCAAATTTTTTTCCGAAATTGGAAATATTAACTGAAACGTAAATATTTGTTCGAAATGAAAATGAATTCCGGAATCGCAAAACAATCGGAAGCTCGACGAGCGACAAGACGGCAAGCGAGTCGGCCCATCGCTCGACAAGCAAGGCAGCACCATGGGGCGCGCCCTGCGAGCAAGGCATCAGCCATGGGCCGCTCCAAGCTACAAGCATGGCAACAGCCTCATGGGCCGCACCATGCTACGAGCAAGGCAGCAGCCATGGGTCGCGCCAAGCAGCAAGCGAGGTAGCAGCTCAAGGGTCGCGCCAAGCCTGCGGCAAGGCAGCAGCTCATGGACTCCGCCCAGCCAGCGAGCAGCGAGTGCAAGGCCTACCGAGGCGAGGCCCACACCGCATTGGGCCTAGGCAGCAAGCACAACAACGTGGCCCGTTGTGGCTGCGTTGGGTTGTTTCGTCTTGGGCTCCAAGAAATATCCGATTGCATAATTCCCAAGTAACCTTGGATTAATTATTCCTAGTCTTATTAGAATTCAAATAATTAAGAGTTTAATTAATATTGCAGTTCTAATTGAATAAGAATTTCAATCCTAGAAGGGTTGGTAATTCTATTCCTTGCAAGACTCAAATTCCTTATTTCCTACATTATAAATATGAGGCTATGCCCTCATAATTATACACATCAATTGAATTGAAATCATATTCTTTATTCCCATTGTGTTCAAAGGAGAACATAATACAAGCCTAACCCGAGTACATAAAACCTTCAGTAAAATCCTAGTTGGTTAAACCTAAGGCGGATCCGAACGTGTTGTGGACTTTCTACGGAGGGGCAACGTTTGGGGCTCTAAAGACTTGTTCTTGTTCTTGTTCGGTTCGGGAGCAGCTAGGGAAGGCACGCATCACATTGTATGTCACCTAAATTATGCTAATTGACTATGTGACAATTAATTTGGATTCTGGCTTTATGGTTTTTCCGCATGAATTATATTATTGTATTATTCATAACCTAACACACCTAACATGTTAAATCAACAAAATACAAGTTCTAATCACGCTTAACAAATATAATTTTTGGACAAACCGGCTTAGGTTCCCTTAAATTTGACTTAAAGCAAAGTGATCATCTTACAAACTTAGCAAATTGGTTCTAATCAAGCATGCTCACCCGCTAAATATTAGTGTCATGTTAGGATTTTACTCTGAAAATGATGCTTGTATTATTTGAACCAATTGCAATTTTTTCTCAAATAAGTGTCTTGTTTCCTTACCCGAGTTTCTAACGGTTTCAAGTCCTATGCCTTATCCGGAGTCATACATGGTCTTTCCAAACCAGACCTGAAAACTTGTTTGGTGGCGACTCCATCGAAAGTACAAAAAAAATCCCAACATTAACAAAACTAGTTGTGTACATTAAATCCAAAATGTTCCTAATAGCCAAATGATCGTTTGGTAAGAATCTCAAATCCACTAGCCACTAATTTGCTAACAACGCAATTTACGAACTAAAGTGAACTGATGATATTTTGGGTAATTGGATTCCTGAAAATAAACTGTATGTAAAAAAATAGTTTGTCGGTATACAACTTAATATTTAAAACACTGGAAAATAGTGTGGCCGGTCGAACCTAAAAGTCCTTGTGATCAAGAACACGTAAATCTAAAATATCGTTAATTGGAGATGGAAGTTTATCTTTTTATATTTATAGGAACATATCTAATATTAACAAAACTAGTTGTGTACATTAAATTCGATATGGTCCTAATAGCCAAACCATCGTTTGGTAAGAATCACAAATTCTCTGGCCACTAATTTGTTGACAAAGAAATTCACGAACTAAAGTGAATCAACGCAACTTTAGGTAATTGGATTCCTGAAAGTAAACTGTATATAAAAAAATTATTTTGTCGTTATACGACTTAATATTTAAAACACTGGAAAATAGTGTGGACGATCGAACCTAAAATTCCTTGTGATCAAGAACACGCAAATCTAAAATATCCTTGATTGTATTGGAGATGTCTTTTGATCTTATCCTATTTACGCGACTTATAATATTTAAACATCTCTCATAGCAACATATATTATAATAACAAAACTAGTCCTTCACATTACATTTTATATGTTGTTAATAGCCAAACCATTGTACGGTAAGAATCACAAGTCCCCTGCCAACTAATTTGGTAACAACTCCGCAATTTTTGATATCCTTGATTGTATTGGATATGTCAGCTGATCTTGTCTTATTTATTTGTTTTATAATATTATTTCTAATGACAAAACTAGTCTTTACCAAATTGCGTTGCTAGCGGAGTTGTGATTCTTGTGCTCAAGAACACGCAAATCTAAAATATCCTTGATTGTGTTGGAGATGTCATTTTATCTTATCCTATTTATACGGCTTATAATATTTAAACATTCCTATTAGGTAACATATAATATAATAACAAACCTAATCCTTTACATTACATTTCATATGTTGCTAATAGCCAAATCATTGTTCGGTAAGAATCACAACTCCAATAACTAATTTGGTAAGAACTCCGCAATTTATGAATATCCTTGATTGTATTGGAGATGACAGTTGATCTTGTCCTATTTATTCATCTTATAATATTTAAACATTTCTAATAACAGAACTAGTCTTTTATATTATATTTTATATGTTGCTAATACCCAAACCATTTTTCGGCAAGAATCACAACTCCGCTAGCAACTAATTTGCTAACAACTCCGCAATTTATGAATATCCTTGATTGTATAGGAGATATCAGTTGATCTTGACCTATTTATTCGTCTTATAATATTTTGACATTTCTAATAACAAAACTAGTTGGTTACCAAATTGCGTTGCTAGAGGAGTTGTGATTCTTGTGATCAAGAACACACAAATCTAAAATATCCTTGATTGTATTGGAGATGTCATTTTATCTTATCCTAGTTACGCGGCTTATAATATTTAAACATTCCTAATAGCAACATATATTATAATAACAAAACTGGTCCTCTACATTATATTTCAAACGTTGCTAATAGCCAAACCATTGTTCGGTAAGAATCACAACTCCACTTGCAACTAATTTGGTAACAACACCGCAATTTATAAATATCTGTGATTATATTGGAGATGTCAGTTGATCTTTTCATATTTATTCTTCATATAATATTAAAATATTTCTGAATACCGTTTGTTCCATTGGCTTCGATAAACTAATTTAAACTAATTTGGTGACAACTCTGCAATTTATGAATATCGTTTGTTCCATTGGCTTCGGAGAATGTCATTTATTCTTTTAATACTATACTATTTCGAATATCCGTAATAGATGGCATATAGCATGGGGGAAACTTAATATTTAAAGGAGTGGAATATAGTGTGGACGGTCGAACTATATTTCCTGAAAATCCATAGCATTCATGGTTTTCAGTACTGGTTTAAATCAAAACAGGTGTTGGATAATACAACAATGGGCGACGTTTGTCATTGAAAAATCTTATCTGGTTATATCCATTACTTATCTGCTCGATTACCTAAGATTATCTGCATTTCGCCTCAAACTTTTCAACTACATGTCTGTTATTCATCTTCTTCCTCTGTCCTTTTTAACTTAATAAACAAACTTGAACAAAAAACTTAAGCTCGTTAAACAAACGAGCCAACCTCGAAAAACTTCATGCTTGACTCTTCAATATTCGTAAAGGTAATTTAAGGATACCTTATTTGATGAGCTTGATCTAAGTTTTCTCAAACTCGAAATAAATGTGCATGTTCGTGAACAAAGATCGAACAAACTAAACTTTTAACTTCATAACACACTCATGCCACTCAATATATTGAGTGTTTTCAATATTTTAGTTTTCTTTAATAGTGTGTAGTTTAAGTTTTTAAGCTTATAACAAACGTGAATAGAAATTAAAACATCATAATGGAACGGAGAAAGTATGTCACGAGTCAACGAAAACAAATTGGAAAAATCGAGCTCACTTGTCTTTAACAATAGTGTTTAGTTTAAGTTTTTAAGCTTATAACAAACGTGAATAGAAATTAAAACATCATAATGGAGCAGAGAAAGTATCATAATGGAGCAGAGAAAGTATATAACAAGTCAAAAAAACAAATATGAAAAATCCAGCTCACTTGACACGAAAACCATTTCATTTATCCTTTAAATTCATTTGGTATAAATTACAATACATTTTATATATACCTCAACACCTAGATCTAAAAGTTTTTTAAGGTAATTACCAACAATATAGATGGGCATTACTCCCTCCGTCCCAGATTAGTTGTTACACTTTCCTTATTCGTCTGTCCCAGATTAGTTGTTACACTTCTAAATATAGAATGACTCCACAATTATTATATTGTCTCTCTCTTCCCACTAACTATTTTTTTGTCCCCACCCCCTCTCTCATTCAATTAAAAAAATACCCCACTAACTCCTATCATATCCACTTTTTCAATAAAATAACAATTGATAACCAAACAACCACTTATCACCTAAAACTTTGTGCAAAGATAAGTGTAACGACTATTCTGGGATGGAGGGAGTACATCACAAAACCCAATAACAATATCCATTTATTTTGTATTTTTGTAATATCCATCTACATTGTGGGTAGTTACCTCAAGCAATATATATATAGACATAAGCATTCTTATTCCTTTTATTTTACATATATAGTTTGAGTTGACATTCAAATATGTGATTTGGATTCCTAACACGTACTTTACAAAAAGGTAAACCCAGTGAGAGAATCGAGAAAATTGAAAGCAAAATAATAAAACTCGAGTTAATCATAGGAAGTTAAATCAAGAAAAATAAAACAATTCAACTATGAGGATATAATAAAGGTCAATATTCAAAACAAAATTTTCTAGCACGTATTTTACGAAAGATAAATGTTGTGGGATCTTTTACGGTGATGATGTGTCACGCGTTCCTTGGAGGTATCAAGTATGACCTGGCACGAACTTCTGGCAACCTGCAAAACGAGAATATTCCCGTAGGAATATTCCCTCCGATGCTTAAGTAAGTATAAGCTAGAGAGAGAAGTAATTTTTAGAGAGAAGGCAGAGCAAAGATAGTTTTTTGGTTGGTGGGAATGAATTGATTGTCCCGTTTACCTAGGGATCTGCACTATTTATAGTGCTATGGTTTCTTGGGAACTGGTCCTGCATTGATTGGATGTTTTCTTAAGCTTAAATATTGGGGGATTGATTTAAGCATGGTGGGCTATTTAAGCGTTTGGGCTTCTTTAAAGCAACAGAAATGGGTTCCTTCTAAGTAGGAGGGTCTCAAGACCTTCTGGTGGGCCTTTTAGGCCTTCTTTTTCGGCCTTTTTTGGTTCAGCTTAGGTGGCGTTTATTTTAGGCCACATCATTTGCCCCTCAAGGAGAATGCCCTTCGCCCATGTGGGGTAGGCTGCTTGACCTGAGAACGTGCCACGTGTGATGGCTTTTTAGAACTTAGTTTCTCCTTTAAAACCTTCAGAAATTCTCTCATTTTCCTTTTGTTACCTCAGAGCAATTTTCCTAGAGAGAGAAAGCGAATTCGGTTTGCCAAAGATCTGCTTGTGCTTGCGTTTGAGTGTTCTTGGATTCTTGTTCAGTGTTCTTGAATTCTTGTTCAGTGTTCTTGAGGCTTTAGACGATTTTCCTAGACTTCTCATCAGTTTGATCATTTTTTGGTAAGTTCTCTATCAAAACTCTTGTTTTCTGCGTGCTTATGGGTCTTCTTCTTTTATCGTTATAGTGTCTTGGGGAGGCGTCCTGTTGGTTACGACGCCCTTTTCTTTCTTTTTGCTAAAGTCAGACGTCTTGTTCCTTATGCAGGACGGCATGGCTCGAATTAGGCAAACAGCCAATGTGGGTGCATGGGCAGCACCGCGAGAGAGGGACGACAGGGTTCCTTTTTTGAACCCGTCTCAAGGAGATAGGAGTGGAGTCAGCTCCTCTCGTTATTCAGGAGACGGGGCCGTAAGAGCGGCACATTCTTCTAGGAGAAGGAAAAGCGTGTCTTGACGTCCTCGCGTTCCGCGCGAGGATTTTGAAGATGACTCCTCTAGTTCTTCTGACGAGGAGTTTGCAAAAAACCTTCCTCCTATGGTCCGGGGGAGAGAAGATGTCGATTTGTTTCCTTCTGACATCTTTCCCAGCATGAAATGGCTGAGGTATCTGAGGGAGCAGGGACGTGACTTTGAGCGTTTTCTGCTTCTGCCCCCAGGCTTTAGTCTTAAGAGCCCTCGACCCCATAATTCTGTGGACCAACTCTCTCAGGGTGAGGTTGATGTCTATACTGCTGCTTTTAGATTGGGTCTTAGGTTTCCTTTGCATCCCTTTGTGATGGACGTCCTGGAGGGGTATGATATTGGCCTTGCTCAGCTGACACCTAACTCTTGGGCAAACATTTTTGGATTTATTGCCAAGTGTGCTTTGAGCGGCATCACTCCTTCTTTTCCTGCTTTCCTCCGACTTGTAGTTATTGCCCCTTCCTCTCGCTCTCCCCAGGGATGGTTCACCTTTACAGCCATCGGGGATATAAGACGGTAGTGGGTAAGACCTCTAGCTGGGTTTGGTGGAGGAAGAAGTGGTATGTTGTTCGAATGGAGGACATCTCCCTTTCAAGGCGTCTTTCTAGGTGGAACCATCGGCCCCGTTATTTGTCTAGGGATGACGCCTTCCCCCGCCTTTCGTCAAGGGATTGGGGGCTCATAAAGCCCTTGTTTCAGGCCGAGATGTATCGGTTGTCTTCAAAGAGCCATGCATGGGTGCCTAATGCTTGGCTTCCCCATGTAGGCCAGTTTACCAACATAGTTTTCCTTTCGGCCGTCGGTCTTTGTCCCTATTTAAGTAGAGGTAGTTTTCCATAGACTTTCATTCAACACCTTTGTTCTTTTTCTTCTACTAACTTCCTTGGTTCTGTAGATTCTTCCATGGATCGTTTATCCTCCGAGGACAAAGGCGTGGTGGACGTACCCAGTTGGCTGTCCGAGGTGTATACTGGGGACATTCTCAAGGCCGTGGAGGCGAAGAAGAAGGACTCCTCCAAGAAGTCCGGCGAGGGTGCCTCTGGCGATATTGCCAAGGTATGTTTTTTACCTTTAATATGCCTCTGTATTCCTTTCAGATTTTGACTTGGTCGTTTACTTGTTATATTTTTCAGGAGCCCACTTGGTCAGCTACGAAGAAGCGTCCTGCGTCTTCGACGGTGGCTCTTAAGCCAAAGAGGCCCTTCTTTAAGAAGATGAGTACTGCCGACGCTGCAACAAAGTCGTCGCTGGCAAAACCATCTGCTCCTCTGGCTGGGGGAGAGGTTCCCCCTTCCCAGGCGTCTATCCCTCCGCCTGAGCACAAGGAAGTCTCTCCCCAGGTGGGCACCGAAGGAGATTCCGCTGCCAGGGCGGCTGCTGACGAGGTAGCGGTCGACCAGGCTGATGCTGCTGGGGCCACCACCTCGTCCAAGGAGGACAATGGTAAGGGCAAGGCGGCTGACGCTCCTTCTGCCGATGACGCCTCCATGCCTCCTCCGGCTCCGTCGATTGGTTAGTGTTTCTACACTTTTAATCTGTCACGACAACTCGGTATTTGCATGGTGTTCGATATCTTGACATTGATTTAGTTGATATGTTCAAACGGATGCGGCGTGCTGAGGTGGCGAACATCCCCCCATCTGACGGTTTTAGCTCAGAGGCGAAGGATAAGATCCTTTCGGACGTTTATGCGGCAATTCCTGAGGAGTATGTGAGGTCGCTTCCCGGGATTGACTTGGGGTTCTTTGGGTCCATTCAGTCCCTCGTACTTGATGTGAGACACTTATTCATGGTCTTCTTTTTTCTCTCTTTTTTTTTATTTTTTAACTCTATTTTGGTTTCGGCAGCTCTTCATCCACTGTGCCGAGAGTAGGCACTACCGCTTCGATATGCATGGAGAGATGCTCAAGCATAAGGACCAGATTGAGAATCATGTGAAGTATGCTGAGAGGACAGCCAGATTGATCAACGAGGACGCGGATAAGAAGATTAAGTCCGAGACGGACGCTCTGAAGAAGGCTGAGGAGGACGCCCAGAATTATGAAAAGAAATTGCTGGAGCATGAGGAGAGGCTGGCCGTGCTGAGAAAGGAGTATTCTTCCGTCTCGGAGCGGGTGACCAATTTCTCGTCCAAAGTGAACGCCTTGGAGGGTCAGCTTAAGGCTATGCAGGGTGAGATTGAAGCTGTGCGCAGAGAGGCAGCGAGTTCTTTTAAATTAGGCGAAGAGTCCATTTTGGAGAATGCTCGAAGGGCGTGGGATCAGTCTATGGATGGGAAGGACTTTTCCTGGTTTAAACGTCGTATCTCCTACCGGATGGCCGTCTCGATGGCTAGACGCCTAGGCCTAGATCCCCCTGAGTTCGTTAGCGACCAGGAAGATGAGGACATGGAGGAGGAAGAAGTGAACTCCCCTAAAGGCCAAGATTTCCAGGACGGGAGTTCCACCGCCCCCCATCCTTAAGCAGCCTTTTGTGTAATTGGTTCGAATGGCGCCGTGGGCGTTTGTAATAACTTTGATGCCTTTTGGCATTTATTTGTGTTGGTTTGTTTGCGCCATGAGCGCATGTATAAACTTTTTGTGCCTTCGTGCACTTGTTTTATTTTAATTCCATTTCAGTTTGTTACTGATTTCTTAGGAATTCTTTATGGGTCCATTTGATGGACGGGAACCTCAGTGTTTTAGGTGATCAGCCTAATTTGAGGCGCTAATCTAGGCCACTTCTCAGGCTGTCAATCGATTAGTCTTTTTTCAGACGCCTTCCAAGGAGGAGGCGTCATGTTGAATATCTGCTCTTGTTGAGTCTTTTTTCGGACGCCTTCCAAGGAGGAGGCGTCATGTTGAATGTCTGCTCTTGTTGAGTCTTTACTTTGTGTTTTTGTTAGTACAGGGTATTTTTAGGGTCATCGTTTATTTAGTAAATATTGACGCCAGAGTTTGTTTTCTTGTGGGGTTCTCCACCCCTTAGTGTTTTTAAAGGGTTTTACTGAGACTTGTATTTGTCAGATAAGAAAACATTTATTTTACTAAGTTGCAAACTAAATTCACCGCGTCATATAAGGGCATTTACAGGCAGTTTTGTAGGCTCTAGCACAATAGTTAGGCCGTTTTGTAGGCTCTTGGTACAATAGTTAACCTAATGACATTCTATTTTCAGCCACTTTCCTCAATCTTGGTCGTTTCTGTTTTGGCTGGTTTATTCTCCTTGGCGGCTAGCAGTTCATCTTCATGCTTTATTTTGCCTCTGGCTTTGGCAGAATCTTGCTTCCATGCTGACGGGTTGAGGGTCGTAAGGTAACAGTCCCTAGCCTGTTGTTGGTCTCCATGTATGGTGCCTATCGCCCCATCATTGCACACAAACTTCAAAAGCATCAGATGGGTGACGATTACAGCTTTAATCTTGTTCAAGGTGGGTCGTCCCAAGATGACATTATATGCTGTTAAGTCCTTAACAATCAGGAAGTCCACCTCCATCTTCCGTCCATTTTTCCTATCCCCAATTCGAACCGGCTGAGTGATGACGCCCACAGGGTGTATAATGCTCCCTCCGAAACCAATGATGGGATAGTGAATACTTTCCATGGTTTTGGAATCATGTGCTAGGCGATTGCGGCATTCCAGGCTCATTATGTCGGACGAGCTTCCCGTGTCTATTAGAATGCGTTTTACCCTCATGTTGGATATCTTGAATTCGACCACAAGAGGATCATCATGCGGAGTGGCTATTCGTCCACCATCCAACTCACATATCTCTATCCGTGGGAATGGATCCAAAGGTGACTTTGCTGACAGCATTACTTGCCCCAGGCGGCGAGCATAATCTTTTTGTCCCCTCATGGTGGGTCCTCCGGCGGCTGGTCCTCCAGATATGACGGCTACAAACCCCCCCTTCGATGTGATGTCCCTCCGCAGGTGAGGCAGGTGACTTGTTCTTTTTGTATTGGTTTTTTCCAAAGCCATTCTTCTGTAAGTAGTTCTTGAGGTGTCCTTTGGAGGCTAGGCCGTCTAGAGCCCTTGTCAAGCTTCTACAGTTCTTAGTTTCATGTCCTATCTCTTCATGGAACTGACAATATAACTTGGGATCTCGACTCTCAGCAGGAGATTTCATGGGGAAAGGTCGTTCAAGGTCAAACCTGGTTCCGACGTCTTTCAGCATTGTGAGGAGGTCTGTTTTATACTCAAAATATTCCCTTTCCTGTGGACGTTCTCTCTTGTGCCCAGGAGAGTTCGTATCATGCTCTTTTGAGAGGGCCCATGTGCCATTTACTCGTGGGGCTTTTAGGTCCATTTTATCTTTCTTTCCTGAGGAGTCTGTTGTTTCTCCAATCCTTCCCTCCTTTGACGCGCAGCATATTTCTGTTGCATGGATAAAGGCTTCGGCCTCGTCCAAGACTTCGGCCATAGTCCTCGCGCTTTTCTTGACCAGGTCAAACTTAAAGGATCCCTTCTTCAATCCTCTGATAAAATTATCAAAAGAGATGCCATCGGGCAAGTCTGGGATCTGTCCAGCCTCTAGGTTGAAACGCTTCACATAGCTTCTTAGTGGCCCAGCCCATAAGGGCCATGTGGACTTGACGTCATCCCCACCTTCCTCCAGTATATCACTGGCAGTCCCTCGTCCGGCGACATGATTTAGATTCGCACTCGGAGACATAGTCTTCTAAGTTTCAATTTCTCTTAGGTCCACTCCAAAAGCTTCGGTCAATTAAGGAGAAAATGTTGGAACCTTTCATCTTTTCCCTGTTGAATCCGTCCCAAATGCATGCTTGTTTTCCTTTCTTCCTTGTGTGCCATGAACCTTGTGGAGAACAGAGTTTGTAGTTCGTTGAAAGAGGCGATTGACGCTGGGGGCAGTCGTTCAAACCACTTAGACGCCACTCCTTTGAGAGTGGCCGGGAAATATTTGAACCAAGTTGCTTCGTTGGTTCCTTGAACATACATGTGATGACGGTATGCGACTAAGTGCATATCAGGATCGGTGGTCCCGTCATAGGCTTCAATGGTAGGAGTTTTTACCTTGGGTTCTTTCGGGGCGTTCATGATCTCCTCGGAGAAGGGGGGTACTCATGTGCCTAAGCGTCAGATTATTAAACCCTTGCTGAATGTGGTAAGTTGGTTCACTGCGGTTGGATAACAGGCGGGGGCGCAAGCTTACCCTGTCGGGCGTCATCTGAGTATGTCCTCGAGTAGAGGTGTAAAATGGAGGATCTTCCATCACAGGGGTGGACCCAGTGTCCGATAGTTCAGATTCAGCTTCATAATGTTCTTGACGCCTTGAGGCGGGCCGGAAGACGGCTGGTGGGCTTCCCCTAGACGGTGGTCGTATGACCTGGTCCCTTCGAGGTAAGGAAGTTGGGGGGTCGCGGCCGATCCCCGAGCGCTCAGGCACAGGGCTGACTCCCCGGCTAGCTTGTAGACGAGAGCCCTCGCCAGCCCTCCATACATTGGATCTAAGTGGCATTCTGTTTATCTGATTGACGCCTAGGCTGAGGGGTCTTTGTGGAGTCGTCCTCTCGGTGCTGTAGATTAGCATATTTTTCCGAATTTCATCTTGCATTGTGGTGCTTATCTACTGTCGAAAGGTTTGATTCATTTGCTGTTGGAATCCTGCTAAGATCTCGCGTAACGAACCCACCGAGACCGGCAAGTCCAAATTCTCATCTAGCACGGCATCTCGGATGCTGGGGCTTAGATGGCCGCCTGGCGGAGACGCTTCTACCATTGGCTCTTCTTCTACGACCACCTCCGCTTCCTGCACCCGACGTGGTGTGCTTCCTGCATTTGCGATTCGATTGGCTTCTTCCATATGCCGTTGGCTCCTTTCGAGAGGCCGTCTCTCTTCTCCCTCACCAACATACTCTCTGTCAGAGTGCGGTTCGGCCATGATACTATACCTCCCCACAGACGGCGCCAAATGTTGTGGGATCTTTTACGGTGATGATGTGTCACGCGTTCCTCGGAGGTATCAAGTATGACCTGGCACGAACTTCTGGCAACCTGCAAAACGAGAATATTCCCGTAGGAATATTCCCTCCGATGCTTAAGTAAGTATAAGCTAGAGAGAGATGTAATTTTTAGAGAGAAGTCAGAGCAAAGATAGTTTTTTGGTTGGTGGGAATGAATTGATTGTCCCGTTTACCTAGGGATTTGCACTATTTATAGTGCTAGGGTTTCTTGGGAACTGGTCCTGCATTGATTGGATGTTTTCTTAAGATCAGGACACGTGTCCTGCTTAAATATTGGGGGATTGATTTGAGCATGGTGGGCTATTTAAGCGTTTGGGCTTCTTGAAAGCAACAGAAATTGGTTCCTTCTGAGTATGAGGGTCTCAAGACCTTCTGGTGGGCCTTTTAAGCCTTCTTTTTGGGCCTTTTTGGTTCAGCTTAGATGGCGTTTATTTTAGGCCACATCAATAAACACAATGAGAGAATCGAGAAAATGGAAACAAAATAATAAAACACGAGTTAGTCAAAGGAAATTTAATTAAGATAAATAAAACAATTCAACTGTGAGGATATAATAAAGGTTCAAAAAAAACTATTTTATTAGGGCTCAAACCTTGTACCTCAATGTCAAAGAGAAGAATTATGACATGTTGGTTAACCACCAGGACATAATGTATTTCATGTACTTTGTTGCAGTTTTATATTAAATACTTCCTCCATTTCTTTTTACTTGCAGCACTTCTCTAAAACGGAAATATCAAAATACTTGCAACACTCTATAAATGATAAACTATTTATATGCAATGGCATCTATACCCTCACTTTATTCTCTTTACTAACTCCCAATTTTTCACCCAGCAAATAAAATAATGGAACTTTCCATTTATTCCCTCATAATTAAGAAGTTTGATTCCTTTTTCTTAAAATATGTGAAAAAGTGTATGTTGCAACTATATAGAAACGGAAGAAGTACTTTTTTATAAATAAGACTTAAAAAAATCTCTTTGGGCCAAGAATTGCCCGACCCGTTGCGAACGACCAGAACGCCGACGAATAAACACCGACACGTTCCTGCAACGACCACCAAGCTCCGGCGAACGACCAGCACCGACGAACAAGCACCACGAATCGCTGCTTTGACCAAGCTTCCACCGCCGCGGGACGGCAAAATCTTCCATTGTCGCGGGACGACCAATCTTCCACCGCTGCAGGACTTACTTACTCGAATAACCTTTTCAGGTTATGATGAAACCGCATTCATCTTTTGTTGTACATATTGATTGGAATGAACAATTTTCCTCTGAATCATCTAATTCAACCCCTGAGTACTTGTTGAGAATAGTGGCCTAAATGAGCCACAAATGAAGCCCAACCCAGCCTAGAGTAGTAGTTGTTAGCCATTCTGCTGCTTTCTCTTTATGCTGTCACATGTGGTGGTGTATCCACTATTTTGTCTTTTTTCTTAGTCACATGTCTAGGGATTAGTGAGGTGTTTTAGGGCACCAACTCCCATGCTGATACGCCGCCTATATAAGGCATGTAATGCTCCTTGTTTTGAGCAGTTTTATCACAAAATGAATGAATGAACAAGCTGGGTTAAATGGCTAAATATCTTTGTGCATTGCTGGAATTTCAGAACTTTGATTGTTCTCATGGTATCAGAGCTGCAGGTTCGTTTATTGCACAAATTATGTCATTCAAACACTTCATTCAATGCTGTTAGGCAAATTTTCTTCCTAAAGGTTGAAGCTTTATATTTAGTCTTTCATTCAAATCTGTAGTCAGTTAATGTTAGGGTCTGCTGTATGCTTGCTTTCCTTATATACCTAGAAGAAAATCTAGAAATAACAACAACACTATGACTACAATAGAAACAACAAGCCCCCTTTACCTTCACCCTTCAGATGGCAGTAGTTCCATAAACATAGAAAAACTTCAGGGATCCTCAAATTACAGGTCATGGAGGAGATCCTTAGAGATTTCTCTTGGTGCAAAGAGAAAACTTGGTTTTGTGACTAGTGCTGTCAAGCGAGATCCCAATGATTCAGTCAAGCAAGATCATTGGGATACTTGCAACAACATGGTCATCTCATGGATCATGAAAAGTCCATTATGTTTGTGACTGATAGTGCAACCATATGGAAACAGCTGGAACAAAGGTATACTGTGTCAAATGGGTCAAGGAAATACAAAATATGTAAAGATATTTATGAGACTAAGCAACAAGGCAAGCTTATCTCAAAATATTACACAGAAATGAGAGCTTTGTGGGAAGAACTTGAGGCCTTGAACATATATCCACCTATAACCACCATGACACCTGAAATCAATGCTTTCATTGGAGCTTTGAATCAGCAACAGGAAGAACAAAAGTTGTTCCAATTTCTGAATGGATTGGATGATGGCTATAGTGCTCAGAGAAGTCAGTTGCTGATGATGACACCACTTCCCACTGTGGACAGTGCCTGCAGCTGCTTGCAGCAAGAAGAATCCCAAAGAGATATACATAGGCCAATCAAAGAAGAATCTGATGTTGTGGCTATGTATAGTAAAAACAGTGACACAGTATGCACTCAATGTGCTAAACCTGGACATACAAAAGAAACATGTTGGTTTGTTGTTGGATACCCAAGTTGGCACCCCCTGGGAAAGAAAGAATCAAAGGGAAAAGGAAGAGACAATAGCAAGCACCAAGGAAGAGAGTACTCTAAATCTCCCTACAACAACTTTAAAGGTGCACAAAAGTGGAACAAAGGCAAGGGTGGAAATAAGAATAGAATGGCTGCAAATGCTCACACACACAATGATGCTGCATCCAGCTCCACTGGATCAACCTTCACCACCCAACAGCTTGAACAACTTCTGAAAATGCTTCCTGTCCCTTCTAAAACAACTCCTGGTTCAGATACTGAAGATGAAATGGATACAGGGTTTGCTGGTATAGTCAGCTGCTATTATGCAGATGCAATAGGTCAAGAGTGGATCATTGACACTGGAGCTTCTCACCATATGACTGGAAATCTGAATATGCTGCTTGACTCTGTCAAATGTGATGATTTCCCACAGATAAACTTGCCTACATGGCAAACTTTAGACATCTCTCACACTGGGATTGTGAAATTACACAATCACCTTCAACTCAACAATGTGCTATGTGTTCCAGCTTTCAAGCACAATCTCCTGTCAGTAAAGAAACTTGCTCAAGATGGAAAATGCAAGGTGGTGTTCCACTCTGAGTATTGTCTGATACAAGACAATCTGACATTCAAAGTTATTGCTCTTGGTAAGGTCATCAATGGGCTGTACTACTTGGTAAATGAACCTGTAAATCAGGCAATGAGACATATTACCAAGAATCTGAATCACAACACAGCTGCAGGATGCAAGAAAACAGCCATGACAGTCACAGGAGATCTTGTTGTTCCCACAACAGTGAAAGACACCAGTCCAATGAATGCAACTACACTGTGGCATCACAGACTTGGACATGCCCCAGTGGCAAAGCTCAACAACATTCAGGGTTTAAAAGGATTCAAAACTAAATGCACTGATGTGTGTATTACATGCCCACTAGCAAAGTTCACCAAACTTCCCTATCAACAAAGCAAGTCCAGAGCTGCAGAACCATTCAAACTAATCCATATTGATACATGGGGGCCCTATAAGGTGAGCACTAGAGGTGGTTACAGATACTTTCTGACTGTTGTGGATGATCACTCAAGGGAAACCTGGATTCATCTGTTGAAAGTAAAGTCAGATGCATATGAAGCACTCAGAGGTTTTGTCAAAATGGTTAAAACTCAGTTCCAAAAAGTTATGAAGAAAGTAAGATCTGATAATGCTCTTGAGTTTGATGACAAACTCTGCAGGCCATTCTTTTCTGAATTGGGCATCACTCATCAAACATCATGTGTAGGGAGACCTCAACAGAATGGGAGAGTGGAGAGAAAACACAGAAACATTCTTGAAATGGGAAGAGCTCTTAGGTTTCAAGCAGGCTTACCACTTCAATTCTGGGGAGATTGTGTACAAACTGCTGTTCATATCACCAACAAGCTTCCTATTCCTCTTTTGCACAACAAATCACCCCATGAGGTATTATACCAAACTACTCCCTCTTATGATCATTTGAAAGTATTTGGTTGTTTAGCTATGGCCTCTAATCCTAGTATTGTCAGTGATAAGTTTGCATTTAGAGGTGTTCCCTGTGTATTTCTAGGGTACCCTTTCTCTCAGAAAGGTTACAGACTTCTGAACTTGATTACAAACACAACCTTTGTTTCTAGGGATGTGACATTCCATGAGCACATCCTTCCCTATCAACTTTTCCATAACTCAAAATCCAAATCTTCAAATAACTCAGAACCTATCCATGTAAACCCCTGGATTGACACTGGCACCTTGCCTAACATACCTCTCCCCCATGAAACCACAAACAGCCAACCAAACAACACAGACAACCACACAGAACAGCCCACTGATGACAGTCCTACTCCTGTAAGCCCCCCTCAAATCAGAAGATCCACCAGATCTCTCAAAAAACCAGCTTGGATGGGAGATTACTCTCTTAACCTTGCTACCAACAGTCCTGCTATTCAAGCAAAATCTATTACCTACACAACACCCACACCTAAATTCTCCTGTTTCATGACTCATCTAACCAAAATGGCATCTAAAGCAAAAGCTGGTGAACCTGTTCAGTTCAAAAAATCTGTTCAAGATCCCAAATGGGTGAAAGCAATGAATGATGAACTTGATGCTTTAGAAGCAAACCATACCTGGGATATCACTGACTTGCCACCAGGAAAGAAAGCCATAGGAAACAAGTGGTTGTATAAGACTAAATTTGACAGGGATGGAAATCTTGATAGACATAAATCAAGACTTGTTGTGTTGGGTAACAGACAGAAATATGGAATAGATTATGACCAAACCTTTGCCCCTGTGGCAAAACTTGCCACAGTTAGATCAATTTTGGCTGTAGCTGCTATAGAAAACTGGTTTTTACATCAAATGGATGTTAAAAATGCATTTTTGCATGGTGATTTACAGGAGAATGTCTACATGAACATGCCATCAGGATACACTGGAATAGGGTCTAGACTGCATGTTTGCAAAGATGGTGAAACTCATCCTAAAGATCAGTCTGGCAAAGTTTGCAAACTAAGAAAATCTCTCTATGGCCTCAAACAAGCTCCTAGACAATGGTTTGCCAAGCTCAGCACTGCCTTGAAGACACACAACTTCAAACAATCCAAAGATGATTACTCTCTATTCACAAAACAAGAGGGTGACTCCTTTACTGCCATTCTGGTGTATGTTGATGACTTGGTGATCACTGGAAATAACATGGACTCCATCTGTGCAGCTAAAACATTTCTGTCATCCCAATTTCACATGAAAGACTTGGGTGAACTCAGGTACTTCTTGGGGTTAGAGGTTGATAGACCACAGGAGGGGATATTTTTGTCTCAAAAGAAGTACATCATGGACTTGCTCACTGAATATGGTCCCCTAAATTGCAAACCTCTAAAACTCCCTATGGACAGTCACCTAAAACTCACTCCAGATTCTGGTGATGTTCTTGAACACCCTGAGCAGTATCAGAAGTTGGTGGGAAAACTAATCTACCTAACCATCACTAGGACTGATATCTCCTTTACTGTCCATATTCTCAGCAAATCATGCACAAACCCACAACAGTTCATTTTCAAGCAGCAAAGAGGGTATTAAGGTACCTTGCTGGCTCTCCTGACCAAGGCATTTTGCTAGATAACACTTCTGCAGCTAAACTCACTGCCTACTGTGACAGTGATTGGGCTGGATGCCCTTCTACCAGAAGATCCACCTCTGGATTCTGCATCCTTCTTGGCCATTCCCCCATCTCTTGGAAATCAAAGAGACAATCTGTTGTTGCAAGATCATCTGCTGAAGCTGAATACAGGTCAATGGCCTTAACTGTGTGTGAGGTTATGTGGTTGAAACAGTTACTCAAAGACCTTAGGTTAAAACATCTCACCAACACTCCTATCATGTGTGATAATCAAGCTGCCCGGCTATTGCTGCAAATCCAGTGCACCATGAGAAAACCAAGCATGTGGAAATTGACTGCCATTTCATCAGAGACAAAGCTACTGATGGGGTCATCAAACCAACCTATGTGCACACCACTAACCAACTTGCTGATGTGTTCACTAAGCTGCTGTCAACAAAGCAACACAATCACCTTCTTTCCAAGCTGGGAGTGTGTTCTTCCTCCTCACTCTCAGCTTGAGGGGGAGTGTTGAGAATAGTGGCCTAAATGAGCCACAAATGAAGCCCAACCCAGCCTAGAGTAGTAGTTGTTAGCCATTCTGCTGCTTTCTCTTTATGCTGTCACATGTGGTGGTGTATCCACTATTTTGTCTTTTTCCTTAGTCACATGTCTAGGGATTAGTGAGGTGTTTTAGGGCACCAACTCCCATGCTGATACGCCGCCTATATAAGGCATGTAATGCTCCTTGTTTTGAGCAGTTTTTATCACAAAATGAATGAATGAACAAGCTGGGTTGAATGGCTAAATATCTTTGTGCATTGCTGGAATTTTAGAACTTTGATTGTTCTCATTACTTGGAAGCGAATTCCTAACACGTTTTCGGCGGCGTGCGCTTGGGAAGAAGAGAAAGGAATGAGGTTGGCGTAGACCTGATCAAATGACGGGCCGGGCCGGGTTCGGGCTGGGCTTGAGTGTAAAAAATCAGCCCGCTATGTCGGGTCGGGCCGGGGCGGGTCAAGATTCGGGCCAAATTTTTGTGCCCAAACCCGTTATTTTCGGGTCGGGCCTACCGGGCTTTTCGGGCCATTTTCGGGCCGGGCCAAATTTATAAAAGTGTATTTTTGTGTTTCCCAAACCCGCCCAAAAAAATAAAAATTTCCGGCCGGGCCCGAAAACCGTGCCGAAAAATTCTGCCCAAACCCGCAAAAAATTCGGGCGGGCCGGGCTCATCTTGATCAGGTCTAGGTTGGCGTAGTGGTCCGTTGAGTTGTTGAGAGGAGAGAGAAAATTAACAAAACCCAAATTTTAAATTAGCCCAATAATGTATTACTCCTCTGTATTTTATTAGGAGTCACATGTTGACTAGCACGCGTATTAAGAAAGGAATGTTGAATCTAATAAAAATAATAAAGCAAGTGGAGGGTGGAGTTATAAACAAATAGAAAAAAATTATGAAAAATTATTTTAATCAAAGTAGATATATAGAAGGTTTATTGTAGTGGTGGTCACTAGAGAAAATTAGATATATAAAATTTAGAAGGCGGGGTAAAAAAGTTACTTGAAAGTGTGATTCCTAATAAAACAAGGCCAAAAATGGTAAGTGTGACTGCAAAGAAACACAGAAGGAGTAACATATTTTTGGAAATTAGTTTTTTATTTCCAGAAAAAAAAAATTGAAAAAAAAACATATTCTCTAAAAGATTTTAATTTTAGGATAAAAAAATTAAGAAAAAACATAAAAGAAATTAAATTATGTGGCTAGAATTAATTGCACTATGGTGGTCATCTTTAAGATGACTATCTTAGAATTTTTATGTAGGAAAATTTGTAAATTACTACCTATGTTTTTAGTGACGTTGCAAATTACTACCTACCTTGTTAAAAGTTGTAAATTACTATCTAGGTGTTTAGCTATTGTTGTCAATTACTACCTTAGCTCATATTTCGGCCTGTTACACTAATTATATCATAATCAACTGTTAATCATACTTTAATTATTTTAGTTAAGTAATAAAAATAAATTAAAAAGTAAAATTTTTAATTTTTAAATTTTTTTATTAATTACTTTTATTAAAAAAAATTCATAAATATTTCATAATCAAGCGTTAATCTTACTTTAATACTTTAATTTTTTAAAAATTTCAAAATTTATTAATTAGTTAAAATAATTAAAGTATGACTAACAATTGATTATAATATGATTGGTGACTAGTTGACCGGAATACGAGCTAGGTAATTGACAACGATAACTTAACACCCGGGTAGTAATTGACAACTCTTAACAAGTTAGGAAGTAATTTGCAAAATTTTATTTCCAGGTATAGTCAAACCACGTAGGTAGAAGAATCGAGCTGACAAGGCACTATAGTTGACACATGTCAAGCTGAGATTGGTTCATATTGTACAACTATTTTATCCCACATCACATTAACCTTTTAAGAAAGTTTCACAAATATTCACTATTTTCATTTTAGGTAATAAAGTAGAAAAGTTCACACCACAAATACCCAATATTCTCTTTCATCTTAATTATCACATTTGCAAATTTGTATTGTTGTCTTTCTTTTTCTTCCTTTTATCCACTACCAAAATTCTTATGCTAAACGAAAGAAGTATATTTTCGGTGTACTAAACAACAATTAACTAGTTGTTGTAAAACGAACAACCACCACTAATTGACATCCAATTGAAGGAATTAACACGGAAAACTTAAGGATCAGTAAAATGTAATCTCTGGACATCAGTCACACACAGTTACTAGATGTGTCAAATCGAGTCACCAGATTGATTATGGGTTGATTTATGACAATTCAGATTCGGTTCGGGTCAACTTCAGGTAAAAAGCTTTCGGGACCAAATCGGGTTTAGGTCGGGTTACTTTCAGGTCAATTGATGTCGGATTCGAGTCAATTTCGGATCGGGTCAAGTTCGGTTAGAGTCATAAATGGACCAAGTGAACCGTGTCGGGTTCTAAACGGGTTTTGCTAGGTCTGACTCAGGTCGGATAGACTTTAAATCGGGTCATTTCAGTTCATAAATATTCAAGTCGGATGAATTATGTACCAGGTTAATTTCAGTTAGGTCTCGGATTGGTTCGATTTCAGCTTTCTAATCATTATCGATTTATTTTATCATTCTATTTCTACTTAATAAGCTATTGATCTATGTCTTTACGAGTATTTTTTATTTACTGTACTACAACAATGTTATACGAAGTACGAAGTATTAATTAGATTTTGCTATAATTTATAAGATGATTAATAATCATATAATGAGAAACATATGTAAACCCTATAGTACAAAATATATATAAATTTATAAGAATATAATTATTTAAGTTGATATGAAATAAAACTTGACTAAATAATCAACGGTTATAGTACATAAGAACATACATCAAAATATACTCCAACTATAGCTAAGCAACTACTCCATATAAATTATCACATCAATTCTTCAATTTACTAGTAGTCCTAACAAGTTTAAAGAGCACAATATTCATTTATATTATCATGACTTTTATCATAGCGTTAGACATTTAATAATTATCACTCGTATACAAGTACTTAACATTATGTAGCTAGTTGGAACTAATAACGTTATATTGAGACAACATAGACATTAAAGTATGAAACAATAAATCTATGAGATTGTATCTCTTTCATACGACGGAAAACCAAACACGACCAATAATCCAATATGTCAAGTGTTAACAATCGTATTATGGTGTATAAGAACATAAATCCGCAAGATAATAGTGTACTCTACAAGTATAACAATTGAAAGTATAACAACTAGCCAAAAAATAAATAACTGATCTTAAATTGGATTATATCATGGATATATTGATTATTACTATTTACTAGTACTTCGTTACAAGTACTTAGCATGAGTAGATGATTGGAACTGATAACATTATATTGAGACAACATGGAGATTAAGATATGAACGATAAAACTACGATACTGCATTTTTTTAGTCGACATGTAACCAAACATGACCGGCCAATATCTCTAGTGTTAGTTAACAATCAAAATGTTCTATTGGTGTATCTTTATTCTATAAATATACACAAGGACAATATGGGACTCCACAAGTATCAGGTGTATAAGTATAAAGCCGACAATAACTTATCACACCAATTTATCAATACTTCATTAGCTCAAAAAAGCGATTAAGAATTTAAAGCCTATTAGAATATAATGTATTGAAGAGACTAGGTAGATCATTAGTGTTAGTTTCACAGTGTTCCTCAAGAGGGGGGGTGAATTGATATTTTACGGTTTTATAAAAATTAAACTACTAGGAACATAAACAGTAAAATATGCAAGCAACATTTAGCGTGGAAAACTCTCTAGGCCCAATAGAGAGGAAAAAACCACGGCCCCTTTGGGGACTTAAACACATTCACTAATTAGGCAAAACAACTCAGTTTTTACAAACCTAATCTACTCGGGCCACAATCTTTTAATCGCCTCTGATTACAGATGACTAGGAACAACCCTCGTTGTTCCTTCCCTTATGGAAACAGTCCCTCAACTGCTTCACCTCACAGATCTCTTGTGAGATCTTCTCTCTTGCTCAAGTAGGCCTGACTCAGGCTTATCATACAATAACTCAACACTTTAATTGAAACGAATAGATATTAAACTAATACTAACACAAGATACAAAATCATGTAACAAATACTGCTCTATATGGGAACAGGAACAGACTCTCTAAAGATCAAGACTTTAAGGATGATAATTGAAAGCTTCCGGTTAATGTTAATAAGTCTGATAAAACTTTCGTGAAGAACTTGAGGTCTATTTATAAGAATCTAAGTGTTTACCCTAGATTCTAATTCAACACTATTTAGGACTCTTTTCAAAAGATAGATTTTCGCAAATAACACTTTAAAATGCGTTTTGATAAAATCAATCTTTACGGATTTGAGAGTTGCACTTTAACTCAAATTCTCAAGAGTATAACCTCAAGTAGGATAGTAAATTCAGTTTTAAACTTCGACACTATCTTTTGTAAAATAAAACTGATTTACTTTGTTTCAAGATATTACTTGGACTCTACGAAATACTCTGTTCCCATACTAAGCTATATTTGAATTACACTGGTCTTATACCTTTCGACACTTATAAGACTTGCTTAGGCTTCACCCTTCTTGGTCCTTGATTTAATCTTTCCATACGCTTTGGACTTGTTTTCTTCATAGCTTCTCAGCTGGCATCTTTATATGCAATTCTTGCTACGAGCACTTGTGGCTTTATATTAACCTGTTCCTGACATTCCTTAGACAAACAGTCGTGAGTATAATTTAAACTTGTCACCATCAAAACTCAGGAATCAACAATTTCCCCCTTTTTGATGATGACAACCTTACAACTTGATAATAATAAAATATACTTAAATTGACCAAGGAATGAAACATGGAGCAACTGATATCCATACTCCAAACCTCAACCAGGAACAGAGGAGTCAAAACCGAGGTTTCGAACCCACACATGGATGCAAATATTTTGAAAACAAGTTGCCCCCCCACTATCTTCCCCCTTTGGAATTATCAAAAAGGGACCAGTTGAAAAACGATTGCACAAAACAGAAGGAAGTATATAGATGTGAATTATGTTACCCTATCAATCAGAGAAGCATCTTGCAGCTCAAGTCGATCAACGAGTTTGACCGCACCCCTGCAAGCAAAACAAGGTAAAAGCAGCATGGAGCACAACACAGGCAATAATCCTACAAGTCAGTGTGGGACAACTATCAGAACGTAGGAAAAGCGCACTAATGAGCATTAGTCATAAACTTGGCGCATCCAAAACATCCAAAAACTAATTGTTCAGAGAGCAAGAAGAGATAAAATTGTTCAATGAGATAGCAAAATATTTAAGGGGGAATAATCAGATAATGTATCAGGGTCAGGCTGGGGGGGTCCAGGTGCATCTTCCTCATCATTTGTCACCTCCTCGATGACCATGTCAGCAAGGCGCTCCGTCATGTCGTTGAAGAACTCAGCCTGATCTTGCACTACTACAAAAACACCTTATGGAGTCGGACTTTTCGAGTCGCCTCAAACAAATAGGCGACACATAAGCTTTCAGAGTCCCTTATTATAGAGCAGGCGACTCATAAGGCTCCATAAATCAAAATAAAAAATCAAATAAAAGGCTTACGTGTCGCATGTAACGTATTAGGCGACACATAAGCTTTTCGAGTCGCCTTTTATTTAGTAAGCGACTCTAAAAGTAAACGTTTATGAGTCCCCTCCCCCATAAAGGTGGATGCGTATACTTTACGTGTCGCCTTATATGTTGCATGGGACGCATATAGTTTACGTTTCGCCTTTGATATTATAGGCGACACTATAGAGTTAATCTTATGTGTCCCCTTCGAATTATAGGCGACTTGTTAGATATAAATTAAGTTTTTTTTATCATGTTCCCGCCTCAAAGAGACTATTAAGCGCCTATTTAAAAAAAAAATTAAAAATACTTAAAACAAAAAAATTTCCCTCAAAAAAAAGTCCTACACCTAAACTAATTCTGAGTTAGAAGTTCCCTCATAAAAACCCTCCATCAACCTAAATCTTTCTATCAGCGAAAACCTCCAGTCCTCCACCCACGAAATACTCCAAACCCCACCTCCATCAGCGAAAACCTCCACCCACGATACTCCAGAAATTGAAGCCCGACCTCCATCAACAAATTGAGGACGAAATTGCTACGAATCTTTCAGACACAATCGGCACCGCACGACCGTCTTCGGTTCGTCCTCTTCCTCTTCTTTATTTGTAATTTGATTTGGTGATTTGGTTTAGTTTTCTAGGATTGTCTTTGTGTTAGTTTGTTAATTATTGCTTCTTATAGAATAGGAGCAATTTTATGATTTGTTGCTGAAAACTTTGAATTTTGAATTTGAATGGATTAATGAGAATTGAGGGAATTAATGAGAGTTGATGGTAAACGGCAGTATACTCTAGTACGGACTCAGATTTCTGCTGTCAAACTCAAAACTGATTGCTTTAACATCTTGAATAGTTGAATGTCTATATCCAGGCATGATCAGTAAAACAAATGGATTCATCTCAATTTGTTTGATTTGTTTCTTTTGCTTGTTATTTTCCACAGAACTGGTTGCATTTATCCCCAACTAAAATAGGCTTAGTCAACTAATAATTAGAGGTTTAGTTTATAATTAAAAGGTTGAAGATAATTCTCCATAATAACAACGAAACAGGAAGAAACATCTGTTGTATCATTCGTCCTGTGCAGTACTGTGATTGGTACATTATCTCAGTTTGTCAGAAAATTGATTATTGGTCGTATTGGATTTTATCAAGTTTGTGGCCGGGTTTGAACCTGATGAAATATTTATCACATTGGATCCTTGGATGGTATGAACCAGTGCATAGTTTTTTTTTTTGATGAACCAGTGCATAGTTGTCGTGTTGGATTATAGTCTGAGCTTCCTGGCCAGTGATGAACCGATGCATACAATCTGTTACAACTTCTGCAAACTGATATTTGCCTGGGCTAAGTACACTCTTAGGCAGTAGTATCTATTCGGTTGTTCAAAATGAAATTCCAGTACTTGACTGAGTCATTAACTAGGTGTCATACTCACAGTTTGATTTGTCATGTGCTGCAACAAACTGTTGCTTGAGTTTATTACTATGGTGTCATGTACTCACCATATCCCATTGGGCCTATAGGTAAATAACAAAGTTCATTACTTGTATCTTGCAACTGTATTATACTCTGGTGCGGAATCAGATTTCTGCTGCCAAAACTGAGTATTTGAAATCTTGAATAGTTGTCAGAGGCGAAATCTCTATCCAGGCATGTTCAGGAAAACAAATGGATTCATCTCAATTTGTTTCTTTTGCATGTTATTTCAAAACTGAGTGCATTTATCCCCAAATAAAATAGGCTTAGTTAACTTATAATTAGAGAAGGTTGAAGATAATTCAACATAATAACAAAGAAAAGAGAAGAAACATCTGTTATATCAACCACCACTGCTAGAACAACCTTATAACTTATTGCTTGTATTCACATATCCAAATGAAATCATAGATCCTGAATAATTCAAAATTGCAAAAGACTATTCCTACTTCAAATAGTAGAATGTAAACCCCATAGAGTCATCCATAAACCAGTAAACCACATACCCATTTCCATTTGTCACTTTAGTTAATCTTCAATTTTAATAGTCGTTGCAATAAAACATTTACAAAGGAAAAATAAAATCATTCATCAAAATTTAAAAAACTTTCACAAAATCATATTTACCCTCCAAGATAAGTTATATAACCAATACCAAGTAAAACTCATTAGACTAAAAAAAACTATAATTGTGAAGTTATAAACTTGTAACACATAACGTTGACACCTTCACATAAATAGAGATATCATTAACAGTAACCAAAATCCACCAAATAACAAATTTTGGGAAGGTACATTTCTGTTGTCAACCGAGTCATGATCCATGCCATGCCACATTCACTATAAGTGCTATCTATTGGTTCTGTCTCCTGATCAAGTTAAGGCCTACCAAAGTCGACTTCACAAAAGTTCATGCGAAAATTATTTGCTAAGTATTGCGTACTTATACAAGCTTATGATATGACCTTGATGTTCTTGTGAAAATTTGATCTATAAACACGAATCATCCCTATTAGGTAAAAATTGTAAACTAAAACAAAAGGTCCTCAGTTCTATTTCTGTCTGATGTGATCTGACGAATGACGACTAACATTCAGCATGTAGCTACTTCATACTTGAGAAATTGAAGTACATGCACCAACAATAATTAGTGCCATTTTTCCTATATGGGGTGAAACGACCAATATGTATTAAACAAATCTAGCATGATCCATTAACCAAAATTTGGTCCACATAGGTCCTTTTTCCCTTATGGAAGAAGCAAAAGATTAAGCCGTTAGGCGGGAAGAAGCGAGGAATATATTGAATAAATAGAGATATCTTGACTGATTTGCACTGATCTGCACTGATCTGCACTGGCAGCACTGATCTGCACTGGCAGCACTGATCTTCTATCTGATCTGCACTGTTCTGCACTTATCTATTATCTGATCTGCACTATTTTGCACTGATATGCTACCTGATCTGGACTATTTTGCACTGATCTGCACTAATCTCTTGACTGATTTGCACTGATCTGCACTGGCAGCACTGATCTGCACTGACTGACCTGAATGATCTGTAGCTGTTGTTGACTCGTTTGTTTGATATGCACTGATCTTATATCTGATCTGCCTGACTGATCTGTTGCCCTATAATATTCAAATAAAATTTCACAAACATTAGCTAATCTAAGTTAAGACTCCTTGAATATTTAAACTTTCCCCAAACCCAATTCATTTGCAGGATTCCTTTATTCAAATCAACTAAAGTTATTAAGTGTTTAGTTAGTGAATTCATAGATTACATAATTCACTTTATTAAAATCTTTTGTCTGATTATATTGTTCCGTTTGCAAACAGAATGAGCTAAGGGAAAAGGAAAAATCAGGGGAGTTTGTTTCTCATGGAAGCCATGACATTTTAACTGAAGCGCTTGGAAATCCTGAGCATGGAGGCTATGTAAGGGGAGTGGGCGGAAAAGCAATGCTTACATCAGTTTTTAAAAGAAAGAGGCGTTGTAATCAAACAGAGGGTATGCTTACAATTAAACAAGTGGAAGAAATTACAAATTTCCTCACTGAACAAGTAAGGGAGCAGACAAGGGCTGAAATGAGAGTTGTTACCCTTGATGTCTTGAAATCTTGTGGTATACAAGTACCTAAAGATTTGGAGGTTAATACGATTGATGTTCCCACTCGTAGTAGTTGTCAGTCTGTTGATCCCGATCCTTTCGCGAATGGCTCTAAGGTTCTTATCTCCCTACCATCATTTGCTTTTCGTACTGTTTTTGCAAGAAAGTAAGAGTATTGCAAGCAACTAGGTTATTTGTGTCAACCTTGTTCATGTATTTTTTTTTTACTTTACAGGAGCCAATTCCTTGTGATATATTAGTACTTGAAGAAAGCTCTGGAAATCGAGTTGTGGCAACAGGTACATTGTTGAAAAGCGTACCAGGGGAGCTTGTTCATGGCGTTCCATTACTTGAAGATCATGTCAAGGTGAAAATCCTACATGTTGTTGAAGGTGAAGAGAATACACCTCTACCCTTGCCTTTTTTTGGGCACGAGTCCCTTGGTGAGATAAAAGGAATTTGGGCTCAGTGGCCTCGTTCACAAGTCAGATTATCCATTGAGGTGACATTAATTATACTTATTGATTTCAGCTAATCAATTAACACTTATTGATTTTGATTGACACTAATCTTGTTTTTTTTCATAAAAATATGTATAGAACTTGATCGATCAACCACCACCACCAAAGAAGATTAGAAATAATCTAATGGAGGGTAAGAAACTAGTTGACACCGGTTCAGCTGTTGAATCTCGTTTTAATGATAATGAAGAAGAACTCGCCCCCTTCCTTATTGGCAAGGACATGTTTTTGGCATTGCCAAATAGCTGCAAGCAATTATACAACTTGTATAAGAATCGAGATGTTGATTTCAGCGTTGATGTTGATTTCGAAGAGGATATCTTATACTATCCTGATAAAGTTTCTTTTACTGCTTACGTGTTTGGTGATGATCTTAAGAAATTACTGAACATGGAATACATACGTACATCTTGTGTGGATATCTGGATAAGGTAAAAAAATGTGATCTCTAAAGTTTGTTGAACTTTAGCTAGATATGATTAATACAGGTTAACTAATACTTGTTGATTTGGTTAAGGTTTTTGCAAAACGAGATCACGAAAAACAAGCTCCAAGAAGAAGTTGGATTTTTTTGTCCGCATAAGCTAGGGCTGGTTAAACTTCGTCCCAGTATCCACACAAAATATGTGAATCATTCAATTACCAAGCAAAGTACGAAGAAATATATACTTGCCCCGATCCGTCAAGAGTAAGTACATTTATACTACTTATTGATTATAATGCTTTAAATCAGTCCATTTTTTCCTTTAAAACTAATATCTTCCTTGTTTATGCAGTAAATATCATTGGATGTTGGTTGTGATTTGCCTTGAAAGAGGGGAAGCCTTTTTCTTTGATTCCATGGCTGATGGGTCGTTAGAGAATTTGCATACCAAAGGCTCCTTGTCTGTGTAAGTACTCTAGCTTCCTTACCTCACACACTTCTCTCTTTCTCTCTCCTCTTTCTTACTCTTCACTACCGACATATCTTCGAGATTCAATCTGCAACTATAAGCCATTCATCGAACCAATAATTTCTGCTTTACTGGCTGCATTGTGGCATTTGTATAAATGTATAATTGTAGATGGCCTTGACTATGTTGGATATCTGATCATTTATCTAAAGTTTTACATTTGCGGCTGGAACTAATCAACTACTTATTAACTGCAATTATACTAGTATGTGCCTGAAGAAATAGAACTCTGTCTTCCAGTGTTCTCCAGAAGCCAATGGCTATTTTAGGCTTTTGCTTTCCGTTTTACCTTGACATCCAAACTCCTCTAATTTGAATCCTTGCATCTTGGATTTTGTTACCTGTAGACCAAATAGGATTTAGGTTTATTTGAGACAAAGGATACTAATTTGATTTCTGCTGTCTCGTGGTAGTCCAAGCTTATTGATGCCTTCTAGTCTATATTGATTTGTTCCCTTGCTGTAACATCTTGGATTTTGTTACCTGTAAACCACTTATTGCTATATTGATTTGTTCCCTTGCTGTAACATAATCTTATAAAACAAACCAGTTAACCCATCATTAGTAAATCAAACATATTTGTACACCAATTGGGAAGCAAAAAATGAGATACAACCTTGGATACTTTGGCACCACAAGAGGCAGCCAACATAGAGGCGCATGTAAAGATATTTACAGTGTTTGCGCCATCACCACCGGTACCGACAATGTCATTTATATAGAATGTGGCAAAAACATAAGCTAAAATGAGTATAGAATTATCAGCTCGATCTACTGCAAGAGTAGCCTGTAGCAGAAACAAGCCAACAGAAACACAAGCTAAAATGAGTATATAATAACCATAGCAAACACCAGAATCAAAGAAGTCTCAGCACAAGGAGAAAGGACCAAATATCCAGATGACAGAAACGGCACAGGAACAGTTTCTTTTTTCTTTCTGCTCCACTAATCAAGTATAACATGATTAACATCTATGATAGACTTAATCTCACAGTTACTGTGGTTCTTAGCTTTTTTTGCACCCTGTAGCTTCATTCTGTTTGTTAATGTCTGCAAGTTAAATAAGGGATTGGCTGATTTTGCAGTTGCAAAATAGTTTGGGCTGTGTTGTAGTTGCTATGGGAGCTGAAAATGTTCTAAGGCTTGTGCCATTTCATCCAACCTCTTCTCAGCTTGAACACATAAGCTGGATTTAGCTAAAGAAACCATAATTTCATTGTGAATCAAGTTTCACAAACTGAATATTTGCATGTTCCCTTGGCAATCTTTGTGCTAGCTTGTTCCCTAGATATTATGGCTTTCCCCTTTAACAATATGAACAAAAGCAACATTAAATTATGTGGATTTTTTTCCTTTGATGTTCAGCGCATATAGGACTTTAATGAACATGGACAAAGGATCTCGGAAAACGAAGCTAACGTGGAAGGTGGTTAAGGTAAATTTTTATTATATTATATTTTTTGTTGTGAGAATAAAGACCTTATTTATTTATGTGTTGACATCATTTTTATCTTATATTATACGTGGTGAAGTGTCCTCGTTCTCAACAAGTTGGGCTAGTTGAGTCCGGCTATTATGTCATGAAGTATATGGATCAAATAGTATCTCTTGTATCGAAAAAGGAACGTGATTTTCAAAAGGTAATTAACGTATCAAATTTTTTAACTTTAAATTTGCACTTGCTTAATTGTTTGAGTGTACTTGCGTCGATTCTAATATATCTATGCATTTGGTTTTGTTTATGTAGCATTTCACTCTGGAGGCATATACTCAATAAATTATCGATGATGTTCGTGAAAGATGGTGTAGATTTTTCATTGATAATTGTTTATAGTTAATTAATTTCAGTTTGACACTTAGTTGACATAAACTTCTCAAATTCGTGTCCAGGATTTTCTAATATGTAAAAATACAATCAAAAGTATTATGTATGACTTTTATCAATTTTTGAGATTATATTGCAGTGGTTTGAATTTTTATTTATGCCATTTAATTTCGATCGGTCTGAATGTGGCCATTTAGAAAAAAAATGTGGCGCATCTACAACATCGTCGACGTCCATTTTCGTCGTCGCTTCTCATGTATACAGGAAATACCGTAAATTACTATATACATCGCCTCTTAAAAAACAGGCGACACCATAACGTACCATATACATCACCTCAAATGAAGTAGGCGACACTATAGAGTATCATATACATCGCCTCCAATAAAGGAGGCGACACCATAGAGTATCATATACATCCCCTCGCACTATGGAGGCGACACCATAGAGTACATTTGAATCGCCTCAACTTAAGCAGGCGACACCTTAGAGTCCCTTTGAATCGCCTCAAACGAAGTAGGCGACACGATAGGGCACCATATGCGTCGCCTAAAACGAATTAGGAGACTCAGAAAAGTACATACAAATCCATAAATTTCCTATTCAGAGTCGCCTCTAACATAAGAGGCGACACATAAACTGACCTACAGTGTCGGTTCATAGGCGACACATAAAGGGGGTACCTATAGAATCGCCCCCTGTGGAGTCGCCCGTGAAGCGACTCTATAGGTGGTTAAGAGGCGACTCCAAAAGGTGTTTTTGTAGTAGTGTTGGTGCATCTTGTGTATCAACTCCTGCAAAGATGTAACAGCAGACAACAGAACAACATTGTCCAGCTGCAGTTGATCCACTTTGGCCATTAAGAGCTGAACTAAACCATCTGGTGAGGGAGCAGCAGATTGAGTTTCACCTTCCTTGTCGGAGTCAGAGTCTTCTACCCTTTAGACCGGAGGTGCACCTTTCGAAGAACTGGCTAGACGGCTGCTGCGACGAATGGGTTAATGAGACACAGGAGAGGCTGGATTTGGCTTGTGAGATGAGGTGGCTTTGGCAGGGCTTTTCTCTTTTGGGCACAGGTCAATAGGAACACCCTCTGTCTGGCCTTCTGTCTCCTCACAGGGAAAGGGCACCGCCTCCTCTTCATCCGAGATCTCTTCTCCCTCATCTATCTCCTCCTCCATATCCTATATTTCATCCTCCATTTCCTCATCCTGTGGGACCGTGTCTCCAACCATCAGCTTCCCAACACAGACAACCCCATCAACAACACTAAGACTGACACCATGTAAACATGCTTTGTTAAGTATGGGAGCAGGAGTGAGGGGTTCAGCTGTGTAGTGAGTGAGATCGACCCCCACCTTTCTCATGATAAAAGTCAGAAGAGAGCCATACCCAACCATGTTATTCTGAGAGATGCAGTGGGTGAGGTGAGCAATAAAGACCATGGGAAAGTTAATTTGGCGTTGAGATTCAAGGAGAAAGATGTATATGAGGTCCAATCTACTGTCTAGGGCTCGTTTGTCATGACGCGGAACTAGACCTCGACGCACCACATTAAACAGGACTTTTTGAAAGGGAGTTAGGAGTGATTGATTTAGGGCTTTTGGGTGTTTTCCCTGACCCCCAAAGTAAGAGTAGACATCCGCCATAGTAGTACCTCCCAATTCAATTGGGCCTTTCCCCTTATGATAAACTTCCTCCCCCAGCACAGGAACTTTGAACCAGCTTACCAATTTTTCAGCATCAAAACTAAATGACTTTCCATTTACCTCCGACTGACAAACCCCCCCCCCCCCTTTGTTTATGAAATTCGAGCAAAATTCCCCCATAGCCTCAGGATACATGCAAGCCTTAGAACACACTTCAAACAAATATGTCCAACCCTGTGACTCAATTGATTCTAGCAATTCGACAAAACCGACCTCTCGACACCAACCAAAATCAATACTCAACCCAGGGAGCATGCGATCGGGGGGAAAATAGTGAAATTTTGTGGATTCGAGTTTTACCTTTTTCTCCGCTTGAAGGTGTGGTTCCCCCTGAGTTGGTGCAACGACTTCCTTCTTTAGAACTAGTTTCCTCTTTGTGGCGAGCTTGGCGGTGGACTTGGCTGCTGGTGGTTTGGGTGTTGGTTGTTTCGGAGCCATGGATTCTGGGTAGATTATTTGGAGAGGAACGACGGTGATAATTGGTTTCGAGGGAGAGGAAGGGTCACTAGGGTTTGGGAATTGAAGCTTGTAAAGGGTCATGATTATATATAGGAAAGGTAGTTGGCGAGTGGATATGAGAGAGAGTAATTTTAAATTTTAAATTCTGGGATATGAAGGATAATCCGCGATTTTTATAGGGGGAATGATTGGAATATGAAGGGGTTTTGTTGGGAAATGGATTGTGGGAAGCGTGTTTGAGTGAAGAAAAAATTGAACAGTAATGCATGCACTGGGTTCGTAAGATTCACTGAATCAAATTAAATGCTTTCCATTCATTTTTAGTTTTCCCACTTAGACTTAGAATTAATGCAAGTTTTGGGAACAAGTGCAATTCCCTTAGAAGTGTGCAGACGTGGATGTGGTAATGCACAACTGGGTTTTGCAATCTGAGTTCGATTGTTTGTCCATTAAAAAAA